>NC_092159.1:3486380-3501380 GCF_045791955.1 Oncorhynchus clarkii lewisi | reverse complement strand
GTATACCTGTGTATTAGGTGTGTACCTGTGTATTAGGTGTGTACCTGTGTATTAGGTGTGTAGGTGTGTGTACCTGTGTATTAGGTGTATACCTGTGTATTAGGTGTGTACCTGTGTATTAGGTGTGTAGGTGTGTGTACCTGTGTATTCGGTGTGTGTACCTGTGTATTAGGTGTATACCTGTGTATTAGGTGTATACCTGTGTATTAGGTGTGTACCTGTGTATTAGGTGTGTAGGTGTGTGTACCTGTGTATTAGGTGTGTAGGTGTGTGTACCTGTGTACCTGTGTATTAGGTGTGTGTACCTGTGCTGCAGCTCCTGTACTTGTGGTTGTGTCCGTGCAGCAGGAGGCTGAACACCAACATGAGGATCATGATCAGACCAATCAGAGACAGGACCAACAGGAACCACCACTCCTCATAGAAGGGACGGTCCCACAGAGCTACGGACAAGACATATCACTGTTATGAAGGCATTTATATCCAGTCTGGAGACATATCACTGTTATGAAGGCCTTTATAACCAGTCTGGAGACATATCACTGTTATGAAGGCCTTTATAACCAGTCTGGAGACATATCACTGTTATGAAGGCCTTTATAACAAGTCTGGAGACATATCACTGTTATGAAGGCCTTTATAACAAGTCTGGAGACATATCACTGTTATGAAGGCCTTTATAACCAGTCTGGAGACAGGATGAAAGACATCATAGTTATGAAGGCCTTTATAACCAGTCTGGAGACATATCACTGTTATGAAGGCCTTTATAACCAGTCTGGAGACATATCACTGTTATGAAGGCCTTTATAACCAGTCTGGAGACAGGATGGAGACATATCACTGTTATGAAGGCCTTTATAACCAGTCTGGAGACAGGATGGAGACATATCACTGTTATGGAGGCCTTTATAACCAGTCTGGAGACAGGATGGAGACATATCACTGTTATGAAGGCCTTTATAACCAGTCTGGAGACATATCACTGTTATGGAGGCCTTTATAACCAGTCTGGAGATATAATGGGAGACATATCACTGTTATGAAGGCCTTTATAACCAGTCTGGTGACAGGATGGATACATATCACTGTTGTGAAGGCCTTTATAACCAGTCTGGAGACATATCACTGTTATGAAGGCCTTTATAACCATTCTGGAGACATATCACTGTTATGAAGGCATTTATAACCAGTCTGGAGACATATCACTGTTATAAAGGCTTTTATAACCAGTCTGGAGACATATCACTGTTATGGTGGCCTTTATAACCAGTCTGGAGAGAGGATGGGAGACATATCACTGTTATGAAGGCCTTTATAACCAGTCTGGAGACATATCACTGTTATGAAGGCCTTTATAACCAGTCTGGAGACAGGATGGGAGACATATCACTGTTATGAAGTTCTTTACACCCAGTCTGGAGACATATCACTGTTATGAAGGCCTTTATAACCAGTCTGGAGACATATCACTGTTATGGAGGCCTTTATAACCAGTCTGGAGACAGGATGGGAGACATATCACTGTTATAAAGGCCTTTATAACCAGTCTGGAGACAGGATGGAGACATATCACTGTTATGAAGGCCTTTATAACCAGTCTGGAGACATATCACTGTTATGAAGGCCTTTATAACCAGTCTGGAGACAGGATGGGAGACATATCACTGTTATGGAGGCCTTTATAACCAGTCTGGAGACATATCACTGTTATGAAGGCCTTTATAACCAGTCTGGAGACATATCACTGTTATGAAGGCCTTTATAACCAGTCTGGAGACATATCACTGTTATGAAGGCCTTTATAACCAGTCTGGAGACGTATCACTGTTATGAAGGCCTTTATAACCAGTCTGGTGACATATCACTGTTATGATGGCCTTTATAACCAGTCTGGAGACATATCACTGTTATGGAGGCCTTTATAACCAGTCTGGAGACAGGATGGAGACATATCACTATTATGAAGGCCTTTATAACCAGTCTGGAGACATATCACTGTTATGACGGCCTTTATAACCAGTCTGGAGACATGTCACTGTTATGAAGGCCTTTATAACCAGTCTGGAGACATATCACTGTTATGGAGGCCTTTATAACCAGTCTGGAGACATATCACTGTTATGAAGGCCTTTATAACCAGTCTGGAGACATATCACTGTTATGAAGGCCTTTATAACCAGTCTGGAGACATATCATTGTTATGAAGGCCTTTATAACCAGTCTGGAGACATATCACTGTTATGGAGGCCTTTATAACCAGTCTGGAGACATATCACTGTTATGGAGGCCTTTATAACCAGTCTGGAGACAGGATGGAGACATATCACTGTTATGAAGGCCTTTATAACCAGCCTGGAGACATATCACTTTTATGAAGGCCTTTATAACCAGTCTGGAGACATATCACTGTTATGAAGGCCTTTATAACCAGTCTGGTGACATATCACTGTTATGAAGGCATTTATAACCAGTCTGGAGACAGGATGGAGACATATCACTGTTATGAAGGCCTTTATAACCAGTCTGGAGACAGGATGAAAGACATATCACCGTTATGAAGGCCTTTATAACCAGTCTGGAGACATATCACTGTTATGGAGACCTTTATAACCAGTCTGGAGACATATCACTGTTATGAAGGCCTTTATAACCAGTCTGGAGACAGGATGGAGACATATCACTGTTATGAAGGCCTTTATAACCAGTCTGGAGACAGGATGGAGACATATCACTGTTATGAAGGCCTTTATAACCAGTCTGGAGACAGGATGAAAGACATATCACCGTTATGAAGGCCTTTATAACCAGTCTGGAGACATATCACTGTTATGAAGGCCTTTAGAACCAGTCTGGAGACATATCACTGTTATGGAGGCCTTTATAACCAGTCTGGAGACAGGATGGAGACATATCACTGTTATGAAGGCCTTTATAACCAGTCTGGAGACAGGATGAAAGACATATCACCGTTATGAAGGCCTTTATAACCAGTCTGGTGACAGGATGGAGACATATCACTGTTATGAAGGCCTTTATAACCAGTCTGGAGACATATCACTGTTATGAAGGCCTTTATAACCAGTCTGGAGACAGGATGGAGACATATCACTGTTATGAAGGCCTTTATAACCAGTCTGGAGACAGGATGAAAGACATATCACCGTTATGAAGGCCTTTATAACCAGTCTGGTGACAGGATGGAGACATATCACTGTTATGAAGGCCTTTATAACCAGTCTGGAGACATATCACTGTTATGAAGGCCTTTATAACCAGTCTGGAGACATATCACTGTTATGAAGGCCTTTATAACCAGTCTGGAGACATATCACTGTTATGAAGGCCTTTATAACCAGTCTGGAGACAGGATGGAGACATATCACTGTTATGAAGGCCTTTATAACCAGTCTGGAGACAGGATGAAAGACATATCACCGTTATGAAGGCCTTTATAACCAGTCTGGTGACAGGATGGAGACATATCACTGTTATGAAGGCCTTTATAACCAGTCTGGAGACATATCACTGTTATGAAGGCCTTTAGAACCAGTCTGGAGACAGGATGCTGTTGATACTGTTACAGCTGGAGCTGCTTCAGTCTGACACTAGATGGCAGCACAGTGTTAACACAGAGACTGTGTTACTGTGTCTGTGTCTGTGCGTGTGTGCGTGTGTGTGTGTGTGTGTGTGTGTGTGTGTGTGTGTGTGTGTATGTTTACCAGCGAGCGCGGTGGACGGCGTGCTGGGTTCCCCATAACCGTAGCGATTGACAGCGATGACACGGAACTCATATCCGACCCCTGACCTCAGACGGTCCATCTCCACGGTTACTGACCTACTGCTGGGGGGGAGGAGCCTGACAAACGAGTCCCACATCCCTTCATCTGAAGAGCGAGAGAGAGACGGGGAAGAGAGAGAGGGGGGAAGAGTGAGAGGGAGAGAGAGTAGGAAGGGAGAGGAGGGTAGAGAGAGAATGAAAAAGGAAGTGTAAATATCATAGGAAAGATAGGAGAGGAAAGAGAGAAGGAGACACCACACACACACACACACACACACACACCACATACACCACGGACACACATTTGCTTGCTCACCTGAGGGACGAGCCTCGATGATGTAACCTATGACAGGTCCCGCCCCCGCGTCTCCCTCCGACCAATGAATGGTCAGCGCCGAGGAGGACTTGGTGACTGACATCTCCATGGGCGAACCAGGGGTGCCTGGGGGAGAGAGGGAGGAGCCATTCAGACCATATAAACACAGAGACCTGTAGATGTTGGGGATGTTGTTGTGTATAGCAGGTCTGGAGCTGAACACACATAAACCTAACACACTTAACACAGTCTTCACATACACACACACCTCACACACTTCACATACACACACACCTCACACACTTCACATACACACACACCTCACACACTTCACATACACACACACCACAGATGGCGATATCAGATGGCGCCGAAGAACATGGCTGACGTTTTTTTTATATATATTTTTTTTTTCTCCGCCTCAAACCAATTGTACTATTTTTTTTATTTAAATTTGCGTTTTGTGTAACTTATTTTTTAACTTATTTTTGTACATAATGTTGCTGCTACCGTCTCCTATCACCAAAAATACCTTCTGGACATCAGGAGATTACTCACCGCGGACTGGAATAAACGTTTTCCTTTAACGAGTGAGAAGGATATCCTGCTTTCACCGGAACAGGCCCAGATCCACGCCTTTCACTGGGATCAGGCCCAGATCCACGCCTTTCACTGGAACAGGCCCAGATCCACACCTTTCACCGGAACAGGCCCAGATCCACACCTTTCACTAGAACAGGCCCAGATCCACGCCTTTCACTGGAACAGGCCCAGATCCACGGCTTTCACTGGAACAGGCCCAGATCCACGCCTTTCACTGGAACAGGCCCAGATCCACGGCTTTCACTGGAACAGGCCCAGATCCACGCCTTTCACTGGAACAGGCCCAGATCCACGCCTTTCACTGGAACAGGCCCAGATCCACGCCTTTCACGGGAACAGGCCCAGGTCCACGCCTTTCACTGGAACAGGCCCAGATCCACGCCTTTCACGGGAACAGGCCCAGATCCACGCCTTTCACTGGAACAGGCCCAGATCCACGCCTTTCACTGGAACAGGCCCAGATCCACGCCTTTCACTGGAACAGGCCCAGATCCACGCCTTTTGCGTGAAGTAAAGATGCCGCGAAAAGGGGCAGCAGATCCTTCTGAGAATCCGGAGGCGAGCGAGTAAACTCCCACTGCCTTCCGTTCTTCTTGCCAACGTGCAATCATAGGAAAATAAAATTGATGGTCTGCGATTAAAATGATCCTACCAACGGGACGTTAGAAACTGTAACATCTTATGTTTCACCGAGACGTGGCTGAACGACGATAAGGACAATATAGAGCTGGCGGGATTTCCCATGAACCGGCGGAACAGACACGCTACCTGTCGTGGAAATTTACTCTATTTACCAAATCATGAGCGCAAACCACAACACAAGTCAGAGTTAGTTATCAAAGTCCATCTTTAATTATATGAGCTCTATCACAACCCTGTGACTCTCAGGCAATTCAGTGTCTATCAATGAATTCTCTGAGAGCCCCCCTACATTGCAACTGAGATCCTTTAATAGCAAAGAACACACATAGTCAGACAGCATAGACAAAACAAATCGTTCAGCTTTGTCTCCTTACTCAAACCCTAGAACCATAAACCAATCCTCCATATCAACAGGCATATATCAAATTGTCATTTAGATACAACCAACTCTAAATACAACCAATCCTGGACAAGTTCACGGAGAGCATAGAATGATTCCAGACACTGACATCCTCCTTTCCCCGATGGGAAAAGTAGGGAGTGACTGGCACACAGACACAGTGGAGCAAAATATATGTTTACCCATGATGACACTTTGACCTCTCCCCTCTCTGCGGCCCATGCAACTTAGTCTTGACATAGAACAGATAACTGCAACCCTGCCACAATATTATACAAAAATAACATTCTTGATGAGAAGTAACTTACAAACATATGATGAATATAAAACATCTTACCTATGTTACCCACCAATTCTGATTATTCCCCAACATACCTCTGGTAAGACGAGGGGGGTGTGTATTTTTGTCAAAACAGCTGGTGCGCGATGTCTAATATTAAAGAAGTCTCAAGGTATTGCTCGCCTGAGGTAGAGAACCTCATGATAAGCTGTAGACCACACTATCTACCCAGAGTGTTCTCATCTGTGCTAATCGTAGCCGTCTATTTACCACCACAAAGCGAAGCTGGCACTAAGACAGCGCTCAACCAACTCTATAAGGCCATAAGCAAAGAAGAAAATGCTCACCCAGAAGCGGCGCTCCTAGTGGCCGGGGACTTTACTGCAGGCAAACTTAAATCAGTTTTACCAAATTTTTACCAGCATGTCACATGTGCAACCAGGGGAAATAAACATCCTAGACCACCTTTACTCCACACACAGAGAAGCTCAGCAAATCTGACCATAATTCTATCCTCCTAATTCCTGTTTACAATTGAGGAATATACCACCTCAGTCATTGGCTTCATCAATAAATACATTGATGACGTTGTCCCCACAGTGACTGTACGTACATATCCCAACCAGAAGCCATGGATTACAGGCAACATCCACATAAAGGCTAGAACTTTCAAGGATCGGGAGACTAATCCGGACGCTTATAAAAAATCCCGCTATGCCCTCAGATGAACCATCAAACAAGCAAAGCGTCAATACAGGATAAAGATTGAATCCTACTACACCAGCTCTGACGCTCGTCAGATGTGGCAGGGCTTGAAAACTATTACAGACTACAAAGAGAAACCCTGACGCGACCTGCTCATTGACGCGAGCCTACCAGACGAGCCAAATGCCTTTTATGCTTGCTTCAAGGCAAGCAACACTGAAGCATGCACGAGACCACCAGCTGTTCTGGATGACTGTGTGATAATGCTTTCGGTAGTCGATGTGAACAAAACCTTTAAACAGGTCAACATTTACAAAGATACTGGGCCAGACAGATTACCAGGACCTGTACTCAAAGCATGCGCTGACCAACTGTCAAGTGTCTTCACTGACATTTTTCCCTGACAGAGTCTGTAATGCCTACATGTTTCAAACAGACCAACACAGTCCCTGTGCCCAAGGAAGCGAAGGGAACCTGCCTAAATGATTACCGCCCCATGGGACTCATGTCGGTAGCCATGAAGTGCTTTGAACGGCTGATCATGGCTCACATCAACAGCATCCTCCCGGACACCCTAGACCCAATCCAATTCGCATTCCGCCCCAACAGATCCACAGATGCACTCCACACTGCCCTTTCACCTGGACAAAAGGAACACCTCTGTGAGAATGCTGTTCATTGACTACAACTCAGCGTTCAACACCATAGTGCCCACGAAGCTCATCACTAAGCTAAGGACTCTGGGATTAAACACCTCCCTCTGCAACTGGATCCTGGACTAAAAAGATTTGGCATGGGTCCCCAGATCCTCAAAAGGTTCTACAGCTGCACCATCGAGAGCATCTTGACCCGTTGCATCACCGCCTGGTATGGCAACTGCTCTGCATCTGACCGTAAGGCGCTACACAGGGTAGTGAGAACGGCCCAGTACATCACTGGGGCCAAGCTTCCTGCCATCCAGGACCTATATAATAGGTGGTGTCAGAGGAAGGCCCCAAAAATTGTCAGAGACTCCAGTCACACAAGGTACCGGAGCGCCAAGTCAAGGACCAAAAGGCTCCTCAACAGCTTCTACCCCCAAGCCATAAGACTGCTGAACAATTCATAAAATCGCCATCGGACAATTTACATTGACTCCTCCCCTTTTCTACACTGCTGCTACCTGCTGTTTATTATCTATGCAGAGTCACTTCACCCCTACCTTTAACCTGTACCCCCGCACACTGACGCTGTGCCGGTGCCCCCTGTATGTAGCCTTCCATTGTGTAGGTGTGTATATAGCCTTCCATTGTGTAGGTATGTATATAGCCTCGTTATTCTTATTGTGTTACTTTTTATTAGTACTTTTAATTCTAGTCTACTTCTTCTTCTTGAACTGCACCGTTGGTTAAGGGCTTGTAAGTAAAGCATTTCACGGTGAAGTCTACACTTGTTGTATTCGGCGCATGTTTGATTTGATACACACTACACACACCTCACACACTACACAACACACTTCTCACACACTACACACACCTCACACACTTCACACAACTCCCACACCTATACACTACACTCACACACCTCACACACTACACTCACACACCTCACACACCTCACACACTACACACACATCTCACACACCTCACACACATCTCACACACCTCACACACCTCACACACTACACACACTTCACACACCTCACACACCTATACACTACACTCATACACCTCACACACGACACTCACACACCTCAAACACCTAACACACTACACACACACACCTCACACACTACACACACACACACTCTCACACCTCACATATTACACACACACACACCTCACACACTACACACACCTCACACACACATCTCACACACTACAAATACACCTCACACACTAAACACACTCACCTCACACACAACACACACACACACCTCACACAATGTACACACACACCTCTCACACACACCTCACACACTACACACACACACTCTCACACTATACACACATTCCTCTCACACACACCTCACACACACCTCACACACACACCTCACACACACCTCACACACTCACCTCACACACAACACACACACACACCTCACACACACCTCACACACTATACACACACACCTCTCACACACACCTCACACACACCTCACACACACACCTCACACACCATACACACACCTAACCCCCCCCCCCCCCCCCTCTCCTTACCCTGTAGAGGCTGTGAGGTGACGTTACAGTGGGCAGCAGGTCCGTAGCTGACTGTTCTGGCCTGGACACTGAACCTGTAGATTACTCCTTTAGTCAGGTCTCTGACCTTCAACCAACGCTGCCAGCTACCCTTCACCTCCACCGTCACCACCCGACTCACACCTAGACACACACACACACACACACACACGCACGCACGCATGCACACACACTCATTAAAACATGTATAGATATACAAACACCATTAAACACCCTTAAACACCATTAAACACCATTAAACACCAATAAACACCATTAATCACCATTAAACACCATTAAACACCATTAAACACCACTAAACACCATTAAACACCATTAAACACCATTAAACACCACTAAACACCACTAAACACCATTAAACACCGCTAAACACCGCTAAACACCATTAAACACCATTAATCACCATTAAACACCACTAAACACCATTAAACACCACTAAACACCACTAAACACCACTAAACACCATTAATCACCATTAAACACCATTAAACACCATTAATCACCATTAAACACCACTAAACACCATTAAACACCACTAATCACCACTAAACACCACTAAACACCATTAATCACCATTAAACACCACTAAACACCATTAAACACCATTAATCACCATTAAACATCACTAAACACCATTCATCACCACTAAACACCACTAAACACCATTAAACACCATTAAACACCCCTAAACACCATTAAACACCACTAAACACCATTAATCACCATTAATCACCATTAAACACCATTAAACACCACTAAACACCACTAAACACAATTAAACACCATTAAACACCATTAAACACCATTAAACACCATTAAACACTACTAAACACCACTAAACACCATTACTCACCATTAAACACCACTAAACACCACTAAACACCATTAATCACCATTAAACACCATTATACACCAATAAACACAATTAAACACCATTAAACACCACTAAACACCATTAAACACCATTAAACACCACTAAACACCATTAAACACCATTAAACACCACCAAACACCACTAAACACCACTAAACACCATTAAACACCATTAAACACCACTAAACACCATTAAACACCACCAAACACCACTAAACACCACTAAACACCATTAAACACCATTAAACACCATTATACACCAATAAACACCATTAAACACCATTAAACACCATTAAACACCAAATAACACCAAATAACACCATTAAACCCCATTAAACACCAATAAACACCATTAAACACCACTAAACACCACTAAACACCATTAAACACCACTAAACACCACTAAACACCATTAAACACCACTAAACACCATTAAACACCATTAAACACCATTAATCAACATTAAACACCATTAAACACCACTAAACACCACTAAACACCACTAAACACCATTAAACACCATTAAACACCACTAAACACCACTAAACACCATTAAACACCACTAAACACCATTAAACGCCATTAAACGTCACTAAACACCACTAAACACCACTAAACACCATTAAACACCATTAAACACCATTAAACACCATTAAACACCATTAAACACCGTTAAACACCACTAAACACCATTAAACACCATTAAACACCATTAAACACCGTTAAACACCACTAAACACCATTAAACAACTTGTTTTGTTTGTCAGCAACATTTTCCTCTTTACCATCAAGTCAAGACAGACGCAGAAACTGGTGTGTGTGTTGTTAGGTGTGTGTGTGTGTTGTTAGGTGTGTGAGTGTGTTGTTAGGTGTGTGTGTGTTGTTAGGTGTGTGTGTGTTGCTAGGCGTGTGTGTGTGTTGTTAGGTGTGTGAGTGTGTTGTTAGGTGTGTGTGTGTTGTTAGGTGTGTGTGTGTTGTTAGGTATGTGAGTGTGTTGTTAGGTGTGTGTGTGTTGTTAGGTGTGTGTGTGTTGCTAGGCGTGTGTGTGTGTGTGTGTGTTGTTAGGCGTGTGAGTGTGTGTGTGTGTGTTTTTAGGTGTGTGTGTTGCTAGGTGTGTGTGTGTGTTGTTAGGTGTGTGTTTGTTGCTAGGTGTGTGTGTGTTGCTAGGTGTGTGTGTGTTGGTAGGCGTGTGAGTGTGTGTTAGGTGTGTGTGTTGCTAGGTGTGTGTGTGTGTGTTGTTAGGCGTGTGAGTGTGTGTTAGGTGTGTGTGTGTTGTTAGGTGTGTGTGTGTTAGTTACCCTGTACAGGCTATGTGTGTTGTTAGGTGTGTGTGTGTTGCTAGGTGTGTGTGTGTGTGTTAGTTACCCTGTACAGGCTGTGTGGGTTGGTAGACCACCCTGTACCCCTCCACTACCCCGTTAGAAGCGCTGGGCGCCCCCCAGGAGACGTTGACACTCCATCCTGTCACCTCCGAAAACGACAGGAAACTAGGCTGGCTGGGGGCTGGGGAGGGGGGAGAGGTTACACAGGTCATCATTACATTACATACCATCTAGATGTTCTACTTTAATAACACAGACCTGGGATCAGATACTATTAGATGTGTGTGTAAACTCTCAGTGTCTGCTTTAGACAGAGCAGACCTGGGATCAGATACTATTAGATGTGTGTGTAAACTATCAGTGTCTGCTTTAGACAGAGCAGACCTGGGATCAGATACTATTAGATGTGTGTGTAAACTATCAGTGTCTGCTTTAGACAGAGCAGACCTGGGATCAGATACTATTAGATGTGTGTGTAAACTATCAGTGTCTGCTTTAGACAGAGCAGACCTGGGATCAGATACTATTAGATGTGTGTGTAAACTATCAGTGTCTGCTTTAGACAGAGCAGACCTGGGATCAGATACTATTAGATGTGTGTGTAAACTATCAGTGTCTGCTTTAGACAGAGCAGACCTGGGATCAGATACTATTAGATGTGTGTGTAAACTATCAGTGTCTGCTTTAGACAGAGCAGACCTGGGATCAGATACTATTAGATGTGTGTGTGTAAACTCACAGCTTTAGACAGTCTGGGGGCTCTTCTATTCCTTCCATTACAACAGGCTCCATCATTATCAAGCCCAGATAAAGATTTTTCATCGATTTCAAATCATATTTGAAGCTAGGTCTAACACATACGCATCCCAGGGTTAACTGGGTGGTTAGGGGTTAGAGGTTAGGGAACCTACCAGCCTGTAGGGTCTTGGCGCCCCGGGGTTAGAGGTTAGGGGTTAGAGGTTAGGGGTTAGAGGTTAGGGAACCTACCAGCCTGTAGGGTCTTGGCGCCCCGGGGTTAGAGGTTAGGGGTTAGAGGTTAGGGAACCTACCAGCCTGTAGGGTCTTGGCGCCCCGGGGTTAGAGGTTAGGGGTTAGAGGTTAGGGAACCTACCTGCCTGTAGGGTCTTGGCGCCCCGGGGTTAGAGGTTAGGGGTTAGAGGTTAGGGGTTAGAGGTTAGGGAACCTACCAGCCTGTAGGGTCTTGGCGCCCCGGGGTTAGAGGTTAGGGGTTAGAGGTTAGGGGTTAGAGGTTAGGGGTTAGAGGTTAGGGAACCTACCAGCCTGTAGGGTCTTGGCCTCCCGGGGTTAGAGGTTAGGGGTTAGAGGTTAGGGAACCTACCAGCCTGTAGGGTCTTGGCGCCCCGGGGTTAGAGGTTAGGGGTTAGAGGTTAGGGGTTAGAGGTTAGGGGTTAGAGGTTAGGGAACCTACCAGCCTGTAGGGTCTTGGCACCCCGGGGTTAGAGGTTAGGGGTTAGAGGTTAGGGAACCTACTGGCCTGTAGGGTCTTGGCGCCCCGGGGTTAGAGGTTAGGGGTTAGAGGTTAGGGAACCTACCAGCCTGTAGGGTCTTGGCTCCCCGGGGTTAGAGGTTAGGGGTTAGAGGTTAGAGAACCTACCGGCCTGTAGGGTCTTGGCCTCCTGGGGTTAGAGGTTAGGGATTAGAGGTTAGGGAACCTACCAGCCTGTAGGGTCTTGGCGCCCCGGGGTTAGAGGTTAGGGGTTAGAGGTTAGGGAACCTACTGGCCTGTAGGGTCTTGGCCTCCCGGGGTTAGAGGTTAGGGGTTAGAGGTTAGGGAACCTACCAGCCTGTAGGGTCTTGGCGCCCCGGGGTTCGCTGGGCGGGCCGTCTCCAGCCACATTGAAGGCAGACAGCGTGACGAGGTAGGACGTGTAACACGTGAGGTTGACCAGACGAACACGCGTGTCAGGAACAAACACCACCGTCACCTTCTCTGTCTCGTTCTGTCTGTCCCCCTGCCAGTAGTGGATCTGATCAGGAAGAAGTCGCACACAGGAAGTGAAGTGAGACCCATTTTCTACTGAGACAATGGTTCCTTTCGGACTCATAACCCTTGTACCCTGAAGGGTACACATGCTCAATATTCTGCTGTTGACTTGACTTCTGATGTGTTGACCTGATGTGTCCATCAGAATGATGTTGTGATGTATTCTCTATAACAACATGACCTGATGTACCCATCAGAATGATGTTGTGATGTATTCTCTAAAATCTCTACCTTCTCCCTCTCCTCTCCATCTCTCCCCTTCTCTCTCTCCTCTCCATCTCTCCCCTTCTCTCTCTCCTCTCCATCTCTCCCCTTCTCTCTCCTCTCCATCTCTCCCCTTCTCTCTCTCTCTCCTCTCCATCTCTCTACCTTCTCTCTCTCCTCTCCATCTCTCCCCTTCTCTCTCTCCTCTCCATCTCTCCCCTTCTCTCTCTCCTCTCCATCTCTCCTCTTCTCTCTCCATCTCTCTCCTCTCCATCTCTCCCCTTCTCTCTCTCCTCTCCATCTCTCCTCTTTTCTCTCCATCTCTCTCCTCTCCATCTCTCCACCATCTCCCTCTCCTCTCCATCTCTCCCCTTCTCCCTCTCCTCTCCATCTCTCTCCTTCTCCCTCTCCTTCTCCCTCTCCTCTCCATCTCTCTCCTTCTCCCTCTCCTTCTCCCTCTCCTCTCCATCTCTCTCCTTCTCCCTCTCCTTCTCCCTCTCCTTCTCCCTCTCCACTCCATATCTCCCCTTCTCTTACTTTCACCCACTTCATCCTCCTCTTCCCTCTCATCTTCCCTCTCTTCTCATCCTTTCTCTCTTCTTCAAACAAGGAGCATTAGTTATTCCCTCGTTTCCTCTCCTCTAACCAGGATTCTGCAGGATCTGAATCCACCGTCTTACTCCTCCCCTCGGACAATACTACTTTAACTCCTTTTTATTCTAAATGTGTGTGTATGATGTTGGTGTGTGTGTGTGTGTGTATGATGTCGGTGTGTGTGTGTATGATGTCGGTGTGTGTGTGTGTATGATGTTGGTGTGTGTGTGTAGGATGTCGGTGTGTGTGTGTGTAGGATGTCGGTGTGTGTGTGTGTGTAGGATGTCGGTGTGTGTGTGTGTATGATGTTGGTGTGTGTGTGTGTAGGATGTTGGTGTGTGTGTGTAGGATGTCGGTGTGTGTGTGTATGATGTCGGTATGTGTGTGTATGATGTCGGTGTGTGTGTGTGTGTGTAGGATGTTGGTGTGTGTGTGTGTGTAGGATGTTGGTGTGTGTGTGTAGGATGTCGGTGTGTGTGTGTATGATGTCGGTATGTGTGTGTATGATGTCGGTGTGTGTGTGTGTGTGTAGGATGTTGGTGTGTGTGTGTGTGTAGGATGTTGGTGTGTGTGTGTAGGATGTCGGTGTGTGTGTGTATGATGTCGGTATGTGTGTGTATGATGTCGGTGTGTGTGTGTGTGTGTAGGATGTTGGTGTGTGTGTGTGTATAATGTCGGTGTGTGTGTGTATGATGTCGGTGTGTTTGTGTATGATGTCGGTGTGTGTGTGTATGATGTCGGTGTGTGTGTGTGTAGGATGTCGGTGTGTGTGTGTGTATGATGTCGGTGTGTGTGTGTATGATGTCGGTGTGTGTGTGTATGATGTCGGTGTGTGTGTGTATGATGTCGGTGTGTGTGTGTGTAGGATGTTGGTGTGTGTGTGTGTAGGATGTCGGTGTGTGTGTGTATGATGTCGGTGTGTGTGTGTATGATGTCGGTGTGTTTGTGTATGATGTCGGTGTGTGTGTGTATGATGTCGGTGTGTGTGTGTATGATGTTGGTGTGTGTGTGTGTAGGATGTTGGTGTGTGTGTGTGTG
>NC_092159.1:3458880-3481380 GCF_045791955.1 Oncorhynchus clarkii lewisi | reverse complement strand
AAGTCCCGCTCAACATGCCTTGGATAGCTCTTTTGTCCCACCCCCACACACGGGGAGACATCACCTGGCTTAACTGGTGCCTCCAGAGACACAACCGCTCTCATCGCCACTCAATGACTAGGTTTACCTCCACTGTACTCACATCCTACCATACCCTTGTTTGTACATTATGCCCTGAATCTATTCTACCACACCCAGAAATCTGCTCCTTTTATTCTCTGTCGCCAACGCACTAGACGACCAGTTCTTATAGCCTTTAGTCGTACCCTTATTCTACTCCTCCTCTGTTCCTCTGGTGATGTAGAGGTGAATCCAGGCCCTGCAACCCCCAGCACCACTCCCATTCCCCAGGCCCTGCAGCCCCCAGCACCACTCCCATTCCCCAGGCCCTGCAGCCCCCAGCACCACTCCTATTCCCCAGGTGCTCTCATTTGTTGACTTCTGTAACTGTAAAAGCCTTAGTTTCATGCACGTTAACATCAGAAGCCTCCTCCCTAAGTTTACTTTATTCAATGCTTTATCACACTCTGCCAACCCTGATGTCCTAGACGTGTCCGAATCCTGGTTTAGGAATGCCCAACATTTTCTGACAAGATAGAACTGCCAAAGGGGGTGGAGTTGCAATCTACTGCAGAGATAGCCTGCAGAGTTCTGTCATACTATCCAGGTCTGTACCCAAACAATTTGAGCTTCTACTTCTAAAAATCCACCTTTCCAGAAACAAGTCTCTCACCGTTGCCGCTTGTTATAGACCCCCTCAGCCCCCAGCTGTGCCCTGGACACCATATGTGAATTGATTGCTCCCAATCTATCTTCAGAGTTCGTACTGTTAGGTGACCTAAACTGGGATATGCTTAACACCTCGGCCGCCCTACAATCTAAGCTAGATGCCCTCAATCTCACACAAATTATCAAGGAATTTACCAGGTACAACCCTAAATCCATAACCATGGGCACCCTCATAGATATCATCCTGACCAACTTGCCCTCTAAATACACCTCTGCTGTCTTCAACCAGGATCTCAGCGATCACTGCCTCATTGCCTGCGTCCGTGGTCAAACGACCACCCCTCATCACTGTTAAACGCTCCCTACACTTCAGCGAGCAGGCCTTTCTAATCGACCTGGCCCAGATATCCTGGAAGGATATTGACCTCATCCCATCAGTAGAGGATGCCTGCTCTTTAAAAGTAATTTCCATCTTCAATAAGCCCCATTCAAAAAATGTAGAACTAAGAACAGATATAGCCCTTGGTTCACTTGACTGCCCTTGACCAGCACAAAAACATCCTGTGACGTTCTGCATTAGCATCAAACAGCCCCTGCGATATGCAACTTTTCAAGGAAGTCAGGAACCAATACACGCAGTCAGTTAGGAAAGCTAAGGCTAGCTGTTTCAAACAGAAATTTGCATCCTGTAGCACTAATTCCAAAATGTTTAGGGACTCTGTAAAGTCCCAAAACTGGATCCCTACAAATCAGCAGGACTAGACAATCTGAACCCTCTCTTTCTAAAATTATTCGCTGAAATTCTTGCAACCCCTATTACTAGCCTGTTCAACCTCTCTTTCGTGTCGTCTGAGATCCCCAAAGATTGGAAAGCAGCAGTCATCCCCCTCTTCAAAGGGGGAGACACTCTAGACCCAAACTGTTATAGACCTATATCCATCCTGCCCTGCCTTTTTAAAATCTTCTAAAACCAAGTTAACAAACAGATCACCGACCAGTTCGAATCCCACTATATAATCTGGTTTCCAAGCTGGTCATGGGTGCACCTCAGCCATGCTCAAGGTCCTAAACAATATCATAACCGCCATCGATAAAAGACAGTATTGTGCAGCCGTCTTCATCGACTTGGCCAATGCTTTCGACTCTGTCAATCACCGCATTCTTATTGGCAGACACAACAGCCTTGGTTTCTCAAATGATTGCCTCGCCTGGTTCACCAACTACTTCTCTGATAGAGTTCAGTGTGTCAAATCGGAGGGCCTGTTGTCCGGACCTATGGCAGTCTCTATGGAGGTGCCACAGGGTTCAATTCTCGGGCCGACTCTTTTCTCTGTATACATCAATGATGTTGCTCTTGCTGCTGGCGATTCCCTGATACACCTCTACGCAGACGACACCATTCTGTATACTTCTGGCCCTTCTTTGGACACTGTGTTAATAACAAACCTCCAAACAAGCTTCAATGCCATACAACTCTACTTCCGTAGCCTCCAATTGCTTTAAAATGCTAGTAAAACCAAATGCATGCTCTTTAACCGTTCGCTGCCCGCACCCGCCCACCCGACTAGCATCACTACTCTGGACGGTTCTAACTTAGAATAGACTGTAAACTGTCCTTCCAGACTCACATTAAGCATCTCCAATCCAAAATTAAATCTAGAATCGGCTTCCTATTTCTCAACAAAGCTTTCTTCACTCATGCTGCCAAACATACCCTCGTAAAACTGACTATCCTACCAATCCTTGACTTTGGCAATTTACAAAGACATTTACAAAATAGCCTCCAACACTCTACACAGCAAACTGGATGCAGTCTATCACAGTGCCATCCATTTTGTCACCAAAGCCCCATATACTACCCACCACTGCGACCTGTATGGTCTCGTTGGCTGGCCCTCGCTACATATTCGTCGCCAAACCCACTGGCTACAGGTTATCTACAAGTCTATGCTAGGTAAAGCCCCACCTTATTTCAGCTCACTGGTCACCATAGCAACACCCACCCGTAGCACACACTCCAGCAGGTATATTTCACTGGTCACCCCCAAAGCCAACACCCCCTTTGGCCTCCTTTCCTTCCAGTTCTCTGCTGCCAGGATTACAAAAATCACTGAAGCTGGAGATATATATATCTCCCTTTTATTCAAAGGTCAAAGTTCCAAGTTGCTCCAAACAAACGCTCACTCCCCCTAGTGGCCGGTTTTGAATGCATTTCCCAGTTCCTGACAGATGTCCAATTTCAAAGTCAATCTTGAGCAATCTGGATGTGTTTAGTGTGTTGTGTGTGTGTGTGTGTTTTGCGAGGTGTGTGTGTGTGTGTTTTGCGAGGTGTGTGTGTGTGTTTTGCGAGGTGTGTGTGTTTTGCGAGGTGTGTGTTTCGCGAGGTGTGTGTGTTTTGCGAGGTGTGTGTGTTTTGCGAGGTGTGTGTGTTTTGCGAGGTGTGTGTGTTTTGCGAGGTGTGTGTGTGTGTGTTTTGCGAGGTGTGTGTGTACCTGCCACTGCACCAGAACAGAGGTAGTAGTAGAGGGTTTAACTGATACTATCACTGGAGCCTCCTCAGGAACTAGACAGAGGGAGAGAGATGGACAGATGGAGAGATGGAGAGATGGAGAGAGATGGAGAAAGATGGAGAGATGAAGAGAGATGGAGAGATAGAGAGATGGAGATGGGGATATGGACAGATGGAGATATGGACGGATGGAGAGATGGAGATATGGACAGATGGACAGATGGAAAGAAAATGGAAAAATCTTAATTTGGACAATATAAAACAGAGTAATTTTCTTCCCTCCCTCCCTCCCTCCTTCCTGTCTCCTACCATCCTGTAGTGTGATAACAGTCTCCCTCCTACCCCTCCCTCCCACCCTCCCTCCCTCCCTCCCTCCCTCCTTCCTGTCTCCTACCATCCTGTAGTGTGATAACAGCCTCCGTCTCTTTGCTGTAGTTGCTGTCTCCTACATCGTTGGTTGCCAGCATCCTAAGCTTGTACGACGTGAAGGGTTTCAGTCTGTAAAACACATAAACACACTTAACAGTCACATAGAATATTCTCCTGTAGAAGCGGGAGTCAGGTCTATCAATCAAATCAAATCCAATTGTATTGGTTACGTACACATGGTTAGCAGATGTTAATGCGAGTGTAGCAAAATTCTTGTGCTTCTAGTTCCGACAGTGCAGTAATATCTAACAAGTAATCTAACAATTCCACAACACCTACCCAATACGCACAAACCTAAAGGGATGGAATAAGAATATATATATATAATATATATATAAATATATGGATGAGCGATGGTCGAGCGGCAAGATGCAGTAGATGGTATAGATGGCCTGGCTAGGGCCCAACCAGAAAGACAGAGAGAGAGAGAGAGACAGAGACAGAGAGACAGAGACAGAGACAGAGAGAGAGAGGAGAGAGAGAGAGAGAGAGAGAGAGAGCGAGAGAGCAAGAGAGAGCGAGAGAGAGAGAGAGAGAGACAGAGAGAGAGCTGTCCTGTTCACAGGACAGCAGAACAATTAGACCCAACCAAATCATGAGAACACAAAAAGATAATTACTTGACACATTGGAAAGAATGAACCAAAAAACGGAGCAAACTAGAATGCTATTTGGCCCTAAACAGAGAGTACACAGTGACAGAATACCTGACCACTGTGACTGACCCAAACTTATGGAAAGCTTTGACTATGTACAGACTCAATGAGCATAGCCTTGCTGTTGAGAAAGGTCACCGTAGGCAGACATGGCTCTCAAGAGAAGACAGGCTATGTGCTCACTGCCCACAAAATGAGGTGGAAACTGAGCTGCACTTCCTAACCTCCTGCCCAATGTATGACCATATTAGTGACACATATTTCCCTCAGATTACACAGACCCAGAAATAAATTGTAAACATATCCAATTTTGATACATTTTGATATCTACTGGGTGAAATTCCACAGTGTGCATCACAGCAGTGAGATTTGTGACCTATTGCCACAAGAAAAGGTCAAGCAGTGAAGAACAAACACCATTGTAAATACAACCCATATTTATGCTTATTTATTTTCCCTTTTGTACTTTAACTGTTTGTACATCGTTACAACACTGTATATAGACATAATATGACATTTGAAATGTCTTTATTCTTTTGGAACTTCTGTGAATGTAATGTTTACTGTTAATTTTTATTGTTTATTTCACTTTTGTATATTATCTACTTCACTTGCTTTGGCAATGTTAACACATGTTTCCCATGCCAATAAAGCCCCTTGAATTGAATTGACTTTAATTGAGAGAGAGAGAGATTGTGTTGTGACTGTATGGTAATGTGACCGTGGAGGGGGACAGGAAGTGTTCCTGGGGAATTGTGGGTATCGTAGGAATACAACATCAAAGACAGCTGCCTCAGAGGGGGCGGCAGCAGCACTGGGCCTGCCTGGGGACTACGATGAAAACAACCATTAGGGATAAATAACGTGTGTGTGTGTGTGTGTGTAATCTGGAGTAGTCTAAATCCCTGTGAACTGAAGCAATCGACAACATAAACTACAACAGCAAAAAGAGAGAGGGGGAGAGAGAGAGAGAGAGAGAGAGAGAGAGAGAGAGAGAGAGGGAGAGAGAGAGAGAGAGGGGTGGAGAGAGAGAGAGAGAGAGAGAGAGAGAAAGGGGGGAGAGAGAAGCAGAGAGAAAGAGGGGGAGAGAGAGACAGAGAGAGAGACAGACACACAGAGAGTGAGGGGGGAGAAAGAGAGAGAGAGAGAGAGAGGGGGAGGGGGAGAGAGAGAGAGAGAGAGAGAGAGAGAGAGAGAGAGAGAGAGAGAGAGAGAGAGGGGGGGGAGAGAAAGAGAGAGACAGAGAGAGAGAAGCAGAGAGAAAGAGGGGGATAGAGAGAGAGAAGGAGCGAGAGACAGAGACAGAGAGAGAGAGACGCACAAAGAGAGAGCTGGGAGAAAGGGAGAGAGAGAGCGAGAGTGAGGGAGAGAGAGAGAGAGAGAGAGAGGTAGAGAGAGAGGTAGAGAGAGAGAGGTAGAGAGATCTTATGATTTCCTTCCTACATCTCTCTATCTGTGTCTCTCTCTGTCTCTCTCTCGCTGTGTCTCTCTCTGTGTTTCTCTCTCTCTCTCTGTGTCTCTCTCTCTGTGTCTCTCAGTGTCTCTCTCTCTGTGTCTCTGTCTTTGTCTGTGTCTCTCTCTGTGTCTCTTTCTGTGTGTCTCTCTCTGTGTATTTCTCTCAGTCTCTCTCTCTCTCTCTGTCTCCTTCTCTGTGTGTCTCTCTGTGTGTCTCTCCCCCCCCCCCCCCCCCGTTGTTTCAGAGGCCTGGAGGAAACAGCCGGCGCAGATTCCTTCAATCCAAAGCCTACATGTAAAGAATATTAAAGAACGCATCAATGATTTGTATTTCCTGCAAGTCTCTGAAGCCGTAACGGCATGGGAACGGCCTGTGTCTAACACTTTGTGAAACCAGTTAGCGATGCCGCAACAGTCTAAAGGCTTTTCCCCATAAAACTTTCTAAATGAAAATGTTAAACTACAAAGTCGGCTCATCTACAGAGTACAGCGATCTCCATGGTAAGTTTCCAGAAAAAAAACAGCCAGCCAAACATCAGTCTTCTGAGGTGCAACAACTGAAATGATAGAACTACTACACTTCCACAGGCTGTTGATCCTGATGTGGTTTAAACATGGAAGACCAAGACTAGAACATCCAATCTAGTTGTTTTTCTATAACAACGGTTACCATGGAGATCACTGTACTTTTACCAAAAGGTAAATATATATAGATATTCTACAGTGAAAACCTAGAGAAAAAACAAGTTTTTTTTTGTGTGTGTGTTATTAAATAAATGTATTGGCTGGTAAGAGTTTTGAGTTGATTTTTCTATCTACCTGCCACAGTGACTGATGGACCAAAACGTTTGTTTTTAGGTCCTATTCATAAACCATGTCTTTCCAAAACCCCACACAGGTATTTGTTTACACTTTGTTCAGTCATGTTACCTCGTTAATTAGCTAGCTAGCTAACAACCTGGTTACTTTACCAGTATATCTTGTTCAGTCATGTTACCTCATTAATTAGCTAGCTAGCTAACAACCTGGTTACTTTACCAGTATATCTTGTTCAGTCATGTTACCTCATTAATTAGCTAGCTAGCTAACAACCTGGTTACTTTACCAGTATATCTTGTTCAGTCATGTTACCTCATTAATTAGCTAGCTAGCTAACAACCTGGTTACTTTACCAGTATATCTTGTTCAGTCATGGTACCTCATTAATTAGCTAGCTAGCTAACAACCTGGTTACTTTACCAGTATATCTTGTTCAGTCATGTTACCTCGTTAATTAGCTAGCTAGCTAACAACCTGGTTACTTTACCAGTATATCTAAACATTATGGAAAGAGAGGAAAAAGGGATATCTTCTCCGGGAGATCAATGATCACAACAACAAATGAACGACTGATCTCATGTCATCAGTCACAAACTTGACGCTTTTAAAGAGACGGTGTAGAATTCCGGTGGTGCGTTTACACAATGTAGAAACCTAGTAATCCACTAATGACTTTGTCATTTCAATGGGATATAAACATGGTGAACTTGCAAAATTGCCCTCCCTGGAAGCCTGTGTTTCAGACATAAGGAAGTGGATGGCGGCCAATTTTCTACTTTTAAACTCAGACATAACAGAGATGCTAATTTTAGGTCCCAAGAAACAAAGAGATCTTCTGTTGAATCTGACAATTAGTCTCAAATAAAACTGTGAAGGCCTCGGCGTTACTCTGGACCCTGACCTCTCTTTTGACGAACATTTTCAAGGACAGCTTTTTTCCATCTACGTAACATTGCAAAAATTAGAAACTTTCTGTCTAAAAATGGTGCAGAAAAATGAATCCATGCTTTTGTCACTTCTAGGTTAGACTACTGCAATGCTCTACTTTCCGGCTACCCGGATAAAGCACTAAATAAACTTCAGTTAGTGCTAAATACGGCTGCTAGAATCCTGACTAACCAAAAAATGTATCATATTACTCCAGTGCTAGCCTCTCTACACTGGCTTCCTGTCAAGGCAATGGCTGATTTCAAGGTTTTACTGCTAACCTACAGCATTACATGGGCTTGCTCCTACCTATCTCTCTGATTTGGTCCTGCCGTACATACCTACACGTACACTATGGTCACAAGACGCAGTCCTCCTTACTGTCCCTAGAACATCTAAGCAAACAGCTGGAGGCAGGGCTTTCTCCTATAGAGCTCAATTTTTATGGAATGGTCTGCCTATCCATGTGAGAGACGCAGACTCGGTCTCAATTTTTAAGTCTTTATTGAAGACTCATCTCTTCAGTAGGTCCTATGATTGAGTGTAGTCTGGCCCAGGAGTGTGAAGGTGAACGGAAAGGCTCTGGAGCAACGAACCGCCCTTGCTGTCTCTGCCTGGCCGGTTCCCCTCTTTCCACTGGGATTCTCTGCCTCTAACCCTATTACAGGGGCTGAGTCACTGGCTTACTAGGGCTCTTTCATACCGTCCCTAGGAGGGGTGCGTCACTTGAGTGGGTTGAGTCACTGACGTGATCTTCCTGTCCGGGTTGGCGCCCCCCCTTGGGTTGTGCCGTGGGGGAGATCTTTGTGGGCTATACTCGGCCTTGTCTCAGGTTGGTAAGTTGGTGGTTGAAGATATCCCTCTAGTGGTGTGGGGGCTGTGCTTTGGCAAAGTGGGCTGGGTTATATCCTGCCTGTTTGGCCCTGTCCGGGGGTATCGTCGGATGGGGCCACAGTGTCTCCCGACCCCTCCTGTCTCAGCCTCCAGTATTTATGCTGCAATAGTTTATGTGTCGGGGGGCTAGGGTCAGTCTGTTATATCTGGAGTATTTCTCCTGTCTTATCCGGTGTCCTGTGTGATTTTAAGTATACTCTCTCTAATTCTCTCACTTTTTCTTTCTTCTCTCTTTCTTTCTTTCTTTCTTTCTTTCTTTCTTTCTTTCTTTCTTTCTTTCTTTCTTTCTTTCTTTCTTTCTTTCTTTCTTTCTTTCTTTCGGAGGACCTGAGCCCTAGGACCATGCCTCAGGACTACTTGGCTTGATGTCTCCTTGCTGTCCCCAGTCCACCTGGTCGTACTGCTGTTCTGCCTGCGGCTATGGAACCCTGACCTGTTGGACGTGCTACCTGTCCCAGACCTGCTGTTTTCAACTCTCTAGAGACAGCAGGAGCAGTAGAGATACCCTGAACGATTGGCTATGAAAAGTCAACTGACATTTACTCCTGAAGTGCTGACCTGTTGCACCCTCTACAACCACTGTGATTATTATTATTTGACCCTGCTGGTCATCTATGAACATTTGAACATCTTGGCCATGTCCTGTTATAATCTCCACCCGGCACAGACAGAAGAGGACTGGCCACATAGCCTGGTTCCTCTCTAGGTTTTTTCCTATGTGCTAGCTAGCTACTCACTCACTTCCAGCAAAATGTTCCGGTCGGTAGCTAGCTAGAACTCACTCACCGCTAGCGTAATGTTCCGGTTGGTAGCTAGCTAGCACTCACGAACTGCTAGCGTAATGTTCCGATCGGTAGCTAGCTAGCACTCACTCTCTGCTAGCGTAATGTTCCGGTCGGTAGCTAGCTAGCACTCACTCACTGCTAGCGTAATGTTCCGGTCGGTAGCTAGCTAGCACTCACTCACTGCTAGCGTAATGTTCCGGTCGGTAGCTAGCTAGCACTCACTCTCTGCTAGCGTAATGTTCCGGTCGGTAGCTAGCTAGCACTCACTCACTGCTAGCGTAATGTTCCGGTCGGTAGCTAGCTAGCACTCACTCACTGCTAGCGTAATGTTCCGGTCGGTAGCTAGCTAGCACTCACTCTCTGCTAGCGTAATGTTCTGGTCAGTAGCTAGCTAGCACTCACTCTCTGCTAGCGTAACGTTCTAGTCAGTAGCTAGCTAGCACTCACTGCTAGCGTAATGTTCCGGTCGGTAGCTAGCTTGCACTCACTCTCTGCTAGCGTAATGTTCCGGTCGGTAGCTAGCTAGCACTCACTCTCTGCTAGCGTAATGTTCCGGTCGGTAGCTAGCTAGCACTCACTCTCTGCTAGCGTAATGTTCCGGTCGGTAGCTAGCTAGCACTCACTCTCTGCTAGCGTAACGTTCCGGTCTGTAGCTAGCTAGCACTCACTCTCTGCTAGCGTAATGTTCCGGTCGGTAGCTAGCTAGCACTCACTCTCTGCTAGCGTAATGTTCCGGTCGGTAGCTAGCTAGCACTCACTCTCTGCTAGCGTAATGTTCCGGTCGGTAGCTAGCTAGCACTCACTCTCTGCTAGCGTAATGTTCCGGTCGGTAGCTAGCTAGCACTCACTCTCTGCTAGCGTAACGTTCCGGTCGGTAGCTAGCTAGCACTCACTCTCTGCTAGCGTAACGTTCCGGTCGGTAGCTAGCTAGCACTCACTCTCTGCTAGCGTAATGTTCCGGTCGGTAGCTAGCTAGCACTCACTCTCTGCTAGCGTAATGTTCCAGTCGGTAGCTAGCTAGCACTCACTCTCTGCTAGCACCGCCATGAAAAAGGGCATGAGCGAAGCCCTAGAATTTGACATAGTGAGAATGCTGTGGAAATTGCGTTTGTTTTTTTTGCTTTGGGGTAACCTAGGTAACCACAGGTTGTTTTCCCCACAGGCAGGCATTCTATCCAATACTGACTGGGACTATATATGCTATATCTCAATCAATAAAAAAATACAAAATATTCTGGTGCTCCTAGACTTTATGTTGTGCACCTACATTTTTTTATGTTAGGAGCACCAGTGCTAATTAGGAGCACCAGTGCAAGTTAGGAGCACCAGTGCTAGTTAGGAGCACCAGCGCCAGTTAGGAGCACCAGTGCTAGTTAGGAGCACCAGCGACAGTTAGGAGCACCAGTGCCAGTTAGGAGCACCAGTGCTAGTTAGGAGCACCAGTGCCAGTTAGGAGCACCAGTGCTAGTTAGGAGCACCAGTGCTAATTAGGAGCACCAGTGACAGTTAGGAGCACCAGCGCCAGTTAGGAGCACCAGTGCTAATTAGGAGCACCAGTGCTAATTAAGAGCACCAGCGCCAGTTAGGAGCACCAGCGCCAGTTAGGAGCACCAGTGACAGTTAGGAGCACCAGTGACAGTTAGGAGCACCAGTGCTAATTAGGAGCACCAGCGCCAGTTAGGAGCACCAGTGCCAGTTAGGAGCACCAGTGACAGTTAGGAGCACCAGTGCTAGTTAGGAGCACCAGCGCCAGTTAGGAGCACCAGTGCCAGTTAGGAGCACCAGTGCTAATTAGGAGCACCAGTGCCAGTTAGGAGCACCAGTGACAGTTAGGAGCACCAGTGACAGTTAGGAGCACCAGTGCTAGTTAGGAGCACCAGTGACAGTTAGGAGCACCAGTGACAGTTAGGAACACCAGTGCTACCAATAACAAAAAAATATGATTTGTAGCCCTGGTTTTAGTTGTTTTGTGGTTGTGTGGTGGTCATGGTTACCTCTCCACGGTCCAGGCTGTGTAATTGTGTGGTATATCAGCAGAGTGACTGGTCCAGTCTCCGGTCGGAAGCTCTCTGGTTTGCAGGCAGTAGTACCGTAGGGGGGAGGAGCCTGTCATCCCGGCAACCCAGTGGAGGCGGAGCCTACGAGATTGGATCTCCCCCTGGGGGACGGACAACTTCCTGGGGGGAGAGGGACGCTCTGGAGGGGGGAGAGAGAGGTAGAGAGACAGAGACAGAGAGAGAAATAGGGAGAGAGAGAGAGAGAGAGAAATAGGGAGAGGTAGAGAGAGAGAGACAGAGAGAGAAATAGGGAGAGAGAGAGATTTAACTGACCATGTAAATGAAGTCTATTGAACTGAGAGACAGAGAGAGGTATTATTCAGTGATCTCCATAGTCCGTTGATCCTTCAGCTTGTGTCTAAGCCCCCAACAGAGGAGAACTCTATCAGTTCAGCTGGTAGTATCATGGAACAACAGAGCAGAACTCTATCAGTTCAGCTGGTAGTATCATGGAACAACAGGGCAGAACTCTGTCAGTTCAGCTGGTAGTATCATGGAACAACAGAGCAGAACTCTATCAGTTCAGCTGGTAGTATCATGGAACAACAGAGCAGAACTCTATCAGTTCAGCTGGTAGTATCATGGAACAACAGAGCAGAACTCTATCAGTTCAGCTGGTAGTATCATGGAACAACAGAGCAGAACTCTATCAGTTCAGCTGGTAGTATCATGGAACAACAGAGCAGAACTCTATCAGTTCAGCTGGTAGTATCATGGAACAACAGAGCAGAACTCTGTCAGTTCAGCTGGTAGTATCATGGAACAACAGAGCAGAACTCTGTCAGTTCAGCTGGTAGTATCATGGAACAACAGAGCAGAACTCTGTCAGTTCAGCTGGTAGTATCATGGAACAACAGAGCAGAACTCTATCAGTTCAGCTGGTAGTATCATGGAACAACAGAGCAGAACTCTGTCAGTTCAGCTGGTAGTATCATGGAACAACAGGGCAGAACTCTATCAGTTCAGCTGGTAGTATCATGGAACAACAGAGCAGAACTCTGTCAGTTCAGCTGGTAGTATCATGGAACAACAGAGCTTTGAGTCACACCACACTATAACCAATGGTGTGTGTGTGTTTGTGTGTTACCATATCACTGTGTATCCAGCTGGCACATTTGGTTCCTTAGAAGTTGTGGGAACCCAGTCTGTGGCATTGTATGCATTGATAGATGACACAACGCCACAGTTGATGTCATAGATAGAAGACACAATGCCACAGATGATGTCATAGATAGATGACACAACACAACGCCACAGATGATGTCATAGATAAGATGACACAACACAACGCCACAGATGATGTCATAGATAGATGACACGACACCACATGATGATGTCATAGATAGATGACACGAAATCAATGCCACAGATGTCTCAAGTTTTGAGGGAGCGTGTAATTGGCCTGCTGACTACAGGAATGTCCACCAGAGCTGTTGTCAGAGAATTGAATGTTAGTTTTCAAACCATAAGCCGCCTCCAACGTCATTTTAGAGAATTTGTCAGTACGTCCAACCGGCCTCACAACCACAGACCACGTGTATGGCCTTGTGTGGGCGAGCGGTTTGCTGATGTCAAAGTTGTGAACAGAGTGCCCCATGGTAGCAGTGTGGTTATGGTATGGTCAGGCATAAGCTACGGACAACGAACAAAATTACATTTTATCAATTTGAATGCACAGAGATACCGTGACGAAATCCTGAGGCCCATTGTCGTGCCATTCATCCGCCCCCATCACCTCATGTTTCAGCATGATAATGCACGGCCCCATGTCAGAACGATCTGGACACAATTCCTGGAAGCTGAAAATGTACCAGTTATTCCACGGCCTGCAGACTCACCAGACATGTCACCCATTGAGCATGTTTGGGATGCTCTGTATCGACTTGTACCACAGTGTATTCCAGTTCCCTCCAATTTCCAGCTACTTCTCACAGCCATTGAAGAATAGTTCATATTGTGGTCCTGGTGTTCATATTGATCATGGTGTTCATATTGGTCCTGGTGTTTATATTGGTCCTGGTGTTCATATTGGTCCTGGTGTTCGTATTGGTCCTGGTGTTCATATTGGTCCTGGTGTTCGTATTGGTCCTGGTGTTCATATTGGTCCTGGTGTTCCTATTGGTCCTGGTGTTCATATTGGTCCTGGTGTTCATATTGGTCCTGGTGTTCATATTGGTCCTGGTGTTCATATTGGTCCTGGTGTTCATATTGGTCCTGGTGTTCATATTGATCCTGGTGTTCATATTGGTCCTGGTGTTCATATTGGTCCTGGTGTTCATATTGGTCCTGGTGTTCATATTGGTCCTGGTGTTCATATTGGTCCTGGTGTTCGTATTGTGGTCCTGGTGTTCATATTGGTCCTGGTGTTTATATTGGTCCTGGTGTTCATATTGGTCCTGGTGTTCATATTGGTCCTGGTGTTCATATTGATCCTGGTGTTCATATTGGTCCTGGTGTTCATATTGGTCCTGGTGTTCATATTGGTCCTGGTGTTCCTATTGGTCCTGGTGTTCGTATTGTGGTCCTGGTGTTCATATTGGTCCTGGTGTTTATATTGGTCCTGGTGTTCATATTGGTCCTGGTGTTCGTATTGTGGTCCTAGTGTTCGTATTGTGGTCCTGGTGTTCATATTGGTCCTGGTGTTCATATTGGTCCTGGTGTTCATATTGGTCCTGGTGTTCATATTGTGGTCCTGGTGTTCATATTGGTCCTGGTGTTCATATTGTGGTCCTGGTGTTCATATTGGTCCTGGTGTTCATATTGGTCCTGGTGTTCATATTGTGGTCCTGGTGTTCATATTGGTCCTGGTGTTCATATTGGTCCTGGTGTTCATATTGGTCCTGGTGTTCATATTGGTCCTGGTGTTCATATTGATCCTGGTGTTCATATTGGTCCTGGTGTTCATATTGATCCTGGTGTTCATATTGGTCCTGGTGTTCATATTGGTCCTGGTGTTCATATTGGTCCTGGTGTTCATATTGGTCCTGGTGTTCATATTGGTCCTGGTGTTCATATTGGTCCTGGTGTTCATATTGGTCCTGGTGTTCATATTGGTCCTGGTGTTCATATTGGTCCTGGTGTTCATATTGGTCCTGGTGTTCATATTGATCCTGGTGTTCATATTGGTCCTGGTGTTCATATTGATCCTGGTGTTCATATTGGTCCTGGTGTTCATATTGATCCTGGTGTTCATATTGGTCCTGGTGTTCATTAGAGACTCATGCCAAAGTGTTGTGTACACGTGTGTTATTCAATTAGGAACTGTTAAAAGGTTCACCGTGGTCGCTCAGCAAATCACGCGTCTCATCCATTGGCACAGATAAAAGTGGACACGCACACGCACACACACGCACACACACACACACACACACACACACACACACACACACACACACACACACACACACACACACACACACACACACACACACACACACACACACACACACACACACACACACACACACACAAACACACACACACAGTGGCAAGTAATTGTTTAATTTCAGATCGTTATCGATCTGACTGGTAATAAAATCCTCATTGATTCTCTCTCAACTTCATTAATCTGTTCCCCCTCTCCCCCTCTCCTTCCCTCCCCCTCTCTCCTCCTCTCCCTCCTCTACCCCTCTCCCTCCCTCCCCTCTCTCCTCCTCTCCCTCCTCTACCCCTCTCCCTCCCTCCCCCTCTCTCCTCCTCTACCCCTCTCCCTCCCTCCCCCTCTCTTCTCCTCTCCTCCTCTCCCCTCTCAGTTTATAATGAGTAATGTAGCTCAGTTGGTAGAACAAGGTGCTATCTCAGTTTATAATGAGTAATGTAGTAATGTAGTAATGTAGCTATCTCAGTTTATAATGAGTAATGTATCTCAGTTTATTATGAGTAATGCTTTATAATGTGAACTGTGTCTCTGTGTACTGTGTCTCTGTGACTTTGTGTCTCTGTGTACTGTGTCTCTGTGACTTTGTGTCTCTGTGTACTGTGTCTCTGTGTACTGTGTCTCTGTGTACTGTGGTGTGTGTGTCTCTGTGTCTCTGTGTATGGTGTCGCTGTTTACTGTGTCTCTGTGTACTGTGTCTCTGTCTCTGTGTCTCTGTGTACTGTGTCTCTGTGTACTGTGTCTCTGTGTACTGTGTCTCTGTGACTTTGTGTCTGTGTACTGTGTCTCTGTGTACTGTGGTGTGTGTGTCTCTGTGTACTGTGGTGTGTGTGTCTCTGTGTACTGTGTCTCTGTGTCTCTCTCTACTGTGTCTCTGTCTCTGTGTCTCCGTGTACTGTGTCTCTGTGTGTCTGTGTCTCTGTGTACTGTGTCTCTGTGTCTCTTTGTACTGTGTCTCTGTGTCGCTGTGTGTCTGTGTACTGTGTCTGTGTCTCTGTGTACTGTGTCTCTGTGTCTCTTTGTACTGTGTCTCTGTGTCTCTGTGTACTGTGTCTTTGTGTACTGTGTCTCTGTGTCTCTGTGTACTGTGTCTCTGTGTACTGTATCTCTGTGTACTGTATCTCTGTGTATTGTGTCTTTGTGTACTGTGTCTTTGTGTCTCTGTGTCTCTGTGTACTGTGTCTCTGTATCTCTGTGTACTGTGTCTCTGTATCTCTGTGTACTGTGTCTCTGTGTACTATGTCTCTGTGTACTGTGGTGTGTGTCTCTTACCTCTGCGTTCGGTGGTGATAACTACAGCTTCCTGAGCTCTGCCCCATCCCTGAGAGGTCCTAGCGGTCAACTTGAACACATAGGCCTGGTCTCCGGTCAAACTGCTGACTGTAAACTGACGCGCGGTCGACCCCACCTCCACCGTAGTGAACCGCATGGGGTCGCCGGCATCCAGACGGTACGCTATCTGATAACCTATGAGAGGGGGAAGAGGGAGGACGGCGGGGAGGAGGAGAGAGAAGTGAGGAGGAGGTAGGGAGGGGGAAGAGAGGGGGAGGAGGAGGGAGGGGGAAGAGGGAGGACGGCGGGGAGGAGGAGAGAGAAGTAAAGAGGAGGTAGGGAGGGGGAAGAGAGGGGTGGAGGGAGGAGAGGAGAGGGAGAGGGAGAGGAGGGAGGGGGAAGATAGGGGTGGAGGGAGGAGAGGAGAGGGAGAGGAGGTGGAGGAGGGAGGGGGAAGAGAGGGGTGGAGGGAGGAGAGGGAGAGGAGGGAGGGGGAAGAGAGGGGTGTAGGGAGGAGAGGAGAGGGAGAGGAGGAGGAGGAGGAGGGAGGGGGAAGAGAAGGGTGGAGGGAGGAGAGGAGAGGGAGAGGAGGGAGGGGGAAGAGAGGGGTGGAGGGAGGAGAGGGAGAGGAGGAGGAGGGAGGGGGAAGAGAGGGGTGGAGGGAGGAGAGGAGAGGGAGAGGAGGAGGAGGAGGAGGGAGGGGGAAGAGAGGGGTGGAGGGAGGAGAGGAGAGGAGAGGGAGAGGAGGGAGGGAGAAGAGAGGGGTGGAGGGAGGAGATGGAGAGGAGGAGGAGGGAGGGGGAAGAGAGGGGTGGAGGGAGGAGAGGGAGAGGAGGAGGAGGGAGGGGGAAGAGAGGGGTGGAGGGAGGAGAGGAGAGGGAGAGGAGGGAGGGGGAAGAGAGGGGTGGAGGGAGGAGAGGGAGAGGAGGAGGAGGGAGGGGGAAGAGAGGGGTGGAGGGAGGAGAGGGAGAGGAGGAAGAGGGAGGGGGAAGAGAGGGGTGGAGGGAGGAGAGGGAGAGGAGGAGGAGGGAGGGGGAAGAGAGGGGTGGAGGGAGGAGAGGAGAGGGAGAGGAGGGAGGAGAGACAGAGAGTTAAAGAGACAAAGAGTTACTTTATGTAGAATCCTGGTGTTCTGGTGAGGGCGTTTGTGGGTTTTGGGGGGAGGGTGGTTGTTCTAGTGTGTGTGTGTGTGCGTGTGTGTGTGTGTGTGTGTGTGTGTGTGTGTGTGTGTGTGTGTGTGTGTGTGTGTGTGTGGCCTACTTTAGATCCTAGAGCCCAAAGGGAGATGACACACCAGGAGACAGGAAACAGGCTTTCAACAAGATCAGCACACACACACACACACAAACACGCACACACACAGCACACACACACACACACACACACACACACTGTTATCCTACTATATATCACACTGAGGGTGTGTATTCCTTTATATCACACTGTGGGTGTTATCCTACTTTATATCACACTGTGGGTGTTATCCTACTTTATATCACACTGTGTGTGTTATCCTACTTTATATCACACTGTGTGTTATCCTACTTTATATCACACTGTGGGTGTTATCCTACTTTATATCACACTGTGGGTGTTTATTCCTTTATATCACACTGTGGGTGTTATCCTACTTTATATCATACTGTGGGTGTTATCCTACTTTATATCACACGGTGGGTGTGTGTGTGTGTTATCCTACTATATATCACACTGTGGGTGTTATCCTACTTTATATCACACTGTGGGTGTTATCATACTTTATATCACACTGTGGGTGTTATCCTACTATATATCACACTGTGGGTGTTAACCTACTTTATAACACACTGTGGGTGTTATCCTACTTTATATCACACTGTGGGTGTAACCCTACTTTATATCACACTGTGGGTGTTTATTCCTTTATATCACACTGTGGGTGTTATCCTACTATATATCACACTGTGGGTGTTATCCTACTATATATCACACTGTGGGTGTTATCCTACTTTATATCACACTGTGGGTGTGTGTGTGTTATCCTACTATATATCACACTGTGGGTGTTATCCTACTTTATAACACCCTGTGGGTGTAACCCTACTTTATATCACACTGTGGGTGTTTATTCCTTTATATCACACTGTGGGTGTAACCCTACTTTATATCACACTGTGGGTGTTATCCTACGATATATCACACTGTGGGTGTTATCCTACTTTATATCACACTGTGTGTGTTATCCTACTATATATCACAGTGTGGGTGTTATCCTACTTTATATCACACTGTGGGTGTTATCCTACTTTATATCACACTGTGGGTGTTATCCTACTTTATATCACACTGTGTGTGTTATCCTACTTTATATCACACTGTGTGTGTTATCCTACTTTATATCACACTGTGGGTGTTATCCTACTTTATATCACACTGTGGGTGTTATCCTACTATATATCACACTGTGGGTGTTATGCTACTTTATATCACACTGTGGGTGTGGGTGTGTGTTATCCTACTATATATCACACTGTGGGTGTGTGTTATCCTACCTTAGTTAATACATACAGTGTTATCCTACCTTAGTTAATACATACAGTGTTATCCTACCTTAGTTAATACATACAGTGTTATCCTACCTTAGTTAATACATACAGTGTTATCCTACCTTAGTTAATACATACAGTGCCTTCATACCCCTCATACTTATTCTACATTTTGGATTCAAAGTTATTTTTTCCTCACACATCTACACACACACAACACCCCATAATGACTGGTCAAGACTCTCACTGCTTTACACACCTGGCTTGTACAATATTTACACATTATTATTATTTTTTTCAAATTCTTCAAGCTCTGTCAAGCTGGTTGATGGGCATTGTTAGATTTTAAAAAAGCCGATTTAAGTCAAAACTGTAACTAGGCTACTCAGGAATATTCAATGTCGCCTTGGTAAGCAACACTAGTGTAGATTTGGCCTTGTGTTTCAGGTTATTGTCCTGCTGAAAGGTCCATTTGTCTCCCAGTGTCTGTTGGAAAGCAGACTGAACAAGAATATGCCTGTGCTTAGCTCTATTCCGTTTATTTTTATCCTAAAAAAACACCCTAGTCCTTGCCGATGACAAGCATACCCATAACATGATCCAGCCTGCTTGAAAATACGAAGAGTGGTACTGAGTTATGTATTGTGTGGGATTTGCCCCCAACACAATGTTTTATATTCAGGACATCAAGTTAATTTCTTTGCCAATTTTTTTGCAGTTTTACCTTGTTGCAGTTTGCCTTGTTGCAGTTTTACCTTGTTGCAGTTTGCCTTGTTGCAGTTTGCCTTGTTGCAGTTTGCCTTGTTGCAGTTTGCCTTGTTGCAGTTTGCCTTGTTGCAGTTTGCCTTGTTGCAGTTTGCCTTGTTGCAGTTTACCTTGTTGCAGTTTGCCTTGTTGCAGTTTACCTTGTTGCAGTTTGCCTTGTTGCAGTTTGCCTTGTTGCAGTTTGCCTTGCTGCAGTTTGCCTTGTTGCAGTTTACCTTGTTGCAGTTTGCCTTGTTGCAGTTTACCTTGTTGCAGTTTACCTTGTTGCAGTTTGCCTTGTTGCAGTTTACCTTGTTGCAGTTTGCCTTGCTGCAGTTTGCCTTGTTGCAGTTTACCTTGTTGCAGTTTGCCTTGTTGCAGTTTACCTTGTTGCAGTTTGCCTTGTTGCAGTTTGCCTTGTTGCAGTTTTACCTTGTTGCAGTTTGCCTTGTTGCAGTTTGCCTTGTTGCAGTTTACCTTGTTGCAGTTTGCCTTGTTGCAGTTTGCCTTGCTGCAGTTTGCCTTGCTGCAGTTTGCCTTGTTGCAGTTTGCCTTGTTGCAGTTTACCTTGTTGCAGTTTGCCTTGTTGCAGTTTACCTTGTTGCAGTTTGCCTTGTTGCAGTTTGCCTTGTTGCAGTTTGCCTTGTTGCAGTTTACCTTGTTGCAGTTTGCCTTGTTGCAGTTTGCCTTGTTGCAGTTTGCCTTGCTGCAGTTTGCCTTGTTGCAGTTTACCTTGTTGCAGTTTGCCTTGTTGCAGTTTACCTTGTTGCAGTTTGCCTTGTTGCAGTTTTACCTTGTTGCAGTTTGCCTTGTTGCAGTTTGCCTTGTTGCAGTTTGCCTTGTTGCAGTTTACCTTGTTGCAGTTTGCCTTGTTGCAGTTTGCCTTGCTGCAGTTTGCCTTGTTGCAGTTTGCCTTGTTGCAGTTTGCCTTGTTGCAGTTTGCCTTGTTGCAGTTTGCCTTGTTGCAGTTTGCCTTGTTGCAAACAGGCTGCATGTTTTGAAATATTTGATTCTGTTCAGGCTTCCTTCTATTCACTCTGTCATATAGATCAGCAACGTGGAGTAACTACAATGTTGCTGATCCTCAGTTTCCTCAGTCGATGTCCAAAACTGATAGAGACATACCCCAAGCGACTTACAGCTGTAATCGCAGCAAAAGGTGGCGCTACAAAGTATTAACTTAAGGGGGCTGAATAATTTTGCACGCCCAATTTTTTAGTTTTTGATTTCACTTCATGATTGTGTCCCACTTGTTGTTGATTCTTCACAAAAAAATACAGTTTTATATCTTTATGTTTGAAGCCTGAAATGTGGCAAAAGGTCGCAAAGTTCAAGGGGGCCGAATACTTTCGCAAGGCACTGTATGTGACTTGTTCAGCACATTTTTGCTCCAGAACTTATTTAGGCTCATAACAAAGGGGTCGAATACTTATTGAATCAATTCAGCTTTTCATTTAAAAAAAATAATTTGTAAACATTTGTAAAAACATAATTCCACTTTGACATTATGGGGTAATATGTGTAGGCCAGTAACACAACATCTCAATGTAATCTATTACAAATACAGGCTGTAACACAACAACATGTGGAAAAAGTCAAGGGGTTGGAATACTTTCTGGAGGCACTGGAAGTATTTCATAAGTATTCATTAGACTCCTCCTCTTTCCATTTGTTGTAACATGATGCTGTAACTCTCTCACCCCCCTCTGCTCTCTCTCTCTCTCTCTCACCCCCTCTCTCTGTCTGTCTCTCTCTCACCCCCCTCTCTCTGTCTGTCTCTGCTCTCTCTCTCTCTGTCTCTCTCTCTCTGTCTCTCTCTCTCTCTCTGTCTCTCTCTCTCTGTCTCTCTCTCTCTCTCTCTCTATCTCTCTCTAAACTCTCTCACCCCACTCTCTCTCTCTCCTCTCCCTCTCTCTCTCTCTCTCTCTCTCCCTCTCTCTCTCTAGCTCTCTGTCCTTGCTGTGCTTGTGAGGTGAGGAAAGACAGATGCCCTCTGTCAAATGGAGGTGTCACACTAAATGTCCTTCCACCTGCAAGACATCACTCTGTCTGGTCTGTCCTTGCCCGCAAAGGACAAAACAACACTATTCACATTCTCCTTTCTATCTCCCTCTATAATTTTCTCTATCGCTCTCTCTCTATTCAGCTCTACACCTGTCCTTGCCACCTCACCCCTCTGAGAATCCCTGTCTGCTATCTATCTCTTCAATATCTATAGCCCCTGTCTGCTGCCTTCTCTCTAGATCTCTCTATCTCTTCTATATCTATATCTATAGCTACAGTGCCTGTCTGCTGCCTTCTCTCTAGATCTATCTATCTCTTCTATTTCACTCTATATCTATTTTCCCTGTCTGCTGCTGTCTATCTCTTCTATTTCACTCTATATCTATAGTCCCTGTCTGCTGCCTTCTCTCTAGATCTATCTATCTCTTCTATTTCACTATATATATAGTCCCTGTCTGCTGTCTTCTCTCTAGATCTATCTATCTCTTCTATTTCACTCTATATCTATCTTCATCTTTTCTCCCAAGCTTCAATATATCCTCTCTCCCATTAGAAAACTTTCATTTACACTTCCAGACTCCTGTGTGTGTGTGTTTGTCTGTGTGTGAGTGTGTGTGTGTGTTTGTCTGTGTGTGTGTGTGTCTGAGTGTGTGTGTGTGTCTGAGTGTGTGTGTGTGTGTGTGTGTGTCTGTGTGTGTGTGTGTGTATGTGTGGTGTGTGTGTGTGTGTGTGTGTGTGTGTGTGTGTGTGTGGAGGGTCTTGCATCAGTAAGTTTAATAGTCGTGCTCCCTACGTCACGTTGGTGAGTGATAGCCAGACATACACAGACAGACACACGGTGCCATCGGAGCAGAGTGGTTGAACTGCACACTTAGAAAAATAGCTTACCATAGGGTTCTTCGGCTGTCCCCACAGGATAACCTATGGTTCCAGGTAGAACCCTCTGTGGAAACGGTTCTACATGGAACCCAAGAGGGTTCTACCTGGAACCAAAAAGGGTTCTTGAAAGGGTTCTCCTATGAGGACAACCCAGAGAACCCTAATTGGTCCTGTGTCCCGGCGAACAGATCTTCAGAATACATCTTCTACTGGATACAATGTTACAGTGGGACCAAGTGTTAAGACTGTGTGTCTGAGTGTGTTAAGACTGTGTGTCTGTGTGTGTTAAGACTGTGTGTCTGTGTGTCTGAGTGTGTTAAGACTGTGTGTCTGAGTGTGTTAAGACTGTGTGTCTGAGTGTGTTAAGACTGTGTGTCTGTGTGTCTGAGTGTGTTAAGACTATGTGTCTGTGTGTCTAAGTGTGTTAAGACTGTGTGCCTG
>NC_092159.1:3436380-3456380 GCF_045791955.1 Oncorhynchus clarkii lewisi | reverse complement strand
GAGAGGAGAGGAGAGGAGAGGAGAGTAGAGGAGAGGAGAGGAGAGGAGAGGAGAGGAGAGGAGAGGAGAGGAGAGGAGAGTAGAGTAGAGTAGAGGAGAGGAGAGGAGAGGAGAGGAGAGGAGAGGAGAGGAGAGGAGAGGAGAGGAGAGGAGAGGAGAGGAGAGTAGAGTAGAGGAGAGGAGAGGAGAGGAGAGGAGAGGAGAGTAGAGGAGAGGAGAGGAGAGGAGAGGAGAGGAGAGGAGAGGAGAGGAGAGGAGAGGAGAGGAGAGGAGAGTAGAGTAGAGTAGAGTAGAGTAGAGGAGAGGAGAGGACAGGAGAGGAGAGGAGAGGAGAGGAGAGGAGAGGAGAGGAGAGGAGAGGAGAGGAGAGGAGGGTTTCCTGGACAACGGTTAGACTGTGAAGACACAACAATAGCAGGGCGTGTGAAACAGGGTGGGAGGAAGGGCATCAGCATCTTGTGTTATGGTTGAATGAACAGAGACACAGTGATGTTATGTGGTAAAGATATGAAGGACAGGACACAGTATGACACGTAAGGAGAGAGAGAGAGAGAGAGAGAGGGAGAGGGGAGAGAGAGGGGGAGGGAGAGAGTGAGGGAGAGAGGGATGCGGGAGAGAGAGAGAGAGGGAGGTGGGGGAGGGAGAGTGAGAGAGAGAGAGAGAAAGAGAGAGAGAGAGAGGGAGGTGGGGGAGGGAGAGAGAGAGAGAGGGAGGGGGGTTGCGGGAGAGAGGGAGGGAGATGGGGGAGAGAGAGAGAGAAAGCGAGGGAGGGAGAGGAGAGAGAGAGAGAGAGGGGGAGAGAGAGAGAGAGGGAGGTAGGGGAGGGAGAGAGAGAGAGAAAGAGAGGGAGGCGGGAGAGAGAGAGAGAGAGAGAGAGAGAGGGAGGTGGGGGAGGTAGAGAGAGAGAGAGAGAGAGAGGGACGTGGGGGAGGCAGAGAGAAAGAGAGAGAGAGAGAGAGAGAGGGGAAGGAGGTGGGGGAGGGAGAGAGAGAGAGAGAGAGGGAGGTGGGGGATGGAGAGAGAGAGAGAGAAAAAGAGGGAGGCGGGAGAGAGAGAGAGAGAGAGAGAGAGGGAGGTGGGGGAGGTAGAGAGAAAGAGCGAGAGAGCGAGAGAGAGAGGGAGGTGGGGGAGGGAGAGAGGGAGATAGAGAGAGAGAGAGAGAGAGAGAGAGAGAGAGAGAGAGAGAGAGAGAGAGAGAGAGAGGGAGAGAGAGATGGGAGGGAGATAGAGAGAGAGAGAGAGAGAGAGAGAGAGATAGGAGGGAGAGATAGAGACAGTGTGTGTGTTCCTACCGTCGTCCTTGGTCCTGTGTAGTGTTCTGGGGCTCGGTGGTCCGTCCCCCAGCTGTGTGAATGCTACCAGCTGTATCTGATAGACTGTGTACTTCAGTAGTTCCCCCAGGAGGACAGAAACACTCCTCTCCCCTGGGACTGACCACACTGAGGGGGCGCCCACACAATCCTTCACTGCGTACAACACCTGGGAACCAACACACAGGTTTAGACAAATGTACAACACCTGGGAACCCACACACAGGTTTAGACAAACGGTTGACACAGAAATAAGACGTTGTAATAGAAGACATACAGTTGAAGTCGGAAGTTTACATACACCTCATTTAAACTCATTTTTCCACATTTCCTGACATTTAATCCTAACAAAAAAAAATCCCTTTTTTTTTGGCAGTTAGGATCACCACTTTATTTTAAGAATGTGAAATGTCAGAATAATAGTAGAGAGAATGATTTCTTTCAGCTTTTATTTCTTTCATCACATTCCCAGTGGGTCAGAAGTTTACATACACTCAATTAGTATTTGGTAGCATTGCCTTTAAATTGTTTAACTTGGGTCAAATGTTTCGGGTAGCCTTCCACAAGCTTCCCACAATAAGTTGGGTTAATTTTGGCCCATTCCTCCTGACAGAGCTGGTGTAACTGAGTGAGGATTGTTGGCCTCATTGCTCGCACACGCTTTTTCAGATCTGCCCACACATTTTCAGACTATAACCCGGACTATAACCCAGAATATAACCCAGACAGACTATAACCCAGACAGACTATAACACAGACAGACTATAACCCAGACTATAACCCAGACTATAACCCAGACTATAACCCAGACATACTATAACCCAGACTATAACCCAGACAGACTATAACCCAGACTATAACCCAGACATACTATAACCCAGACTATAACCCAGACATACTATAACCCAGACAGACTATAACCCAGACATACTATAACCCAGACTATAACCCAGACATACTATAACCCAGACAGACTATAACCCAGACATACTATAACCCAGACTATAACCCAGACAGACTATAACCCAGACAGACTATAACCCAGACTATAACCCAGACATACTATAACCCAGACTATAACCCAGACAGACTATAACCCAGACTATAACCCAGACTATAACCCAGACTATAACCCAGACAGACTATAACCCAGACTATAACCCAGACAGACTATAACCCAGACAGACTATAACCCAGACAGACCATAACCCAGACAGACTATAACCCAGACAGACTACAACCCAGACTATAACCCAGACAGACTATTAACCAGACAGACTACAACACAGAGACTATAACCCAGACTATAACCCAGACAGACTATAACCCAGACAGATTATGACCCAGACTATAACCCAGACAGACTATAACCCAGACAGGCTATAACCCAGACCATAACCCAGACAGACCATAACCCAGACTATAACCCAGACAGACTATAACCCAGACTATAACCCAGACAGTCTATAACCCAGACAGACTATAACCTAGACAGACTATAACCCAGACAGACTATAACCCAGACTATAACCCAGACAGACTATAACCTAGACAGACTATAACCCAGACAGACCATAACCCAGACAGACTATAACCCAGACAGACTACAACCCAGACTATAACCCAGACAGACTATTAACCAGACAGACTACAACACAGACAGACTATAACCCAGACTATAACCCAGACAGACTATAACCCAGACAGATTATGACCCAGACTATAACCCAGACAGACTATAACCCAGACAGGCTATAACCCAGACCATAACACAGACAGACCATAACCCAGACTATAACCCAGACAGAGTATAACCCAGACAGACCATAACCCAGACAGACTATAACCCAGACAGACTACAACCCAGACTGTAACCCAGACAGACTATAACCCAGAAAGACTATAACCCAGACAGACTATACCCCTGACAGACCATAACCCAGACAGACTATAACCCAGACAGACTATAACCCAGACAGACTATCACCCCGACAGACTTTAACCCAGACTATAAACCAGACTATAACACAGACAGACTATAACCTAGACTATAACCCATACTATAACCCAGACAGACTATAACCCAGACAAACTATAACCCAGACTATAACCCAGACGGACTATAACCCAGACAGACTATAACCCAGACAGACTATAACCCAGACTATAACCCAGACAGACTATAACCCAGACAGACTATAACCCAGACAGAATATAACCCAGACAGACTATATCCCAGACTATAACCCGGACAGACTATAACCCAGACAGACTATAACCCAGACAGACTGCAACACAGACAGACTATAACCCAGACAGACTATAACCCAGACAGACTATTACTCAGACTATAACCCAGACAGACTATCACCCCGACAGACTATAACCCAGACTATAAACCAGACTATAACACAGACAGACTATAACCCAGACCATAACCCAGACTATAACACAGACAGACTATAACCCAGACTATAACCCAGACAGACTCTAACCCAGACAGACTATAACCCAGACCATAACCCAGACAGACTATAACCCAGACAGACTACAACCCAGACTATAACCCAGACATACTATAACCCAGACAGACTATAACCCAGACAGACTATACCCCAGACAGACTATACCCCAGACAGACTAAAACCCAGACAGACCATAACCCAGACAGACTATAACCCAGACAGACTATAACCCAGACAGACTATAACCCAGACAGACTATAATCCAGACTATAACCCAGACAGACTATAACCCAGACAGACAATAACCCAGACAGACTATAACCCAGACTATAACCCAGACAGACTATAACCCAGACTATAACCCAGACAGACTATAAGCTAGACAGACTAAAACCCAGACAGACTATAACCCAGACAGACTATAACCCAGAAAGACTATAACCCAGACAGACTATAACCAACACAGACTATAAGCTAAACAGACTATAACCCAGACAGACTATAACCCAGACAGACTACAACCCAGACTATAACCCAGACAGACTATAACCCAGAAAGACTATAACCCAGACAGACTATAACCCACACAGACTATAAGCTAGACAGACTATAACCCACACAGACTATAAGCTAGACAGACTATAACCCAGACAGACTATAACCCAGACAGACTATAACCCAGACAGACTATAACCCAGACAGACTACAACCCAGACTATAACCCAGGCAGACTATAACCCAGACAGACTAAAACCCAGACAGACTATAACCCAGACAGACTATAACCCAGACTATAACCCAGACAGACTATAACCCAGACAGACTATAACCCAGACAGACTATAACCCAGACAGACTATAACCCATACAGACTACAACCCAGACTATAACCCAGACAGACTATAACCCAGACAGACTATAACCCAGACAGACTATAACCCAGACAGACCATAACCCAGACAGACTATAACCCAGACAGACTATAACCCAGACAGACAATAACACAGACTATAACCCAGACAGACTATAACCCAGACAGACTATAACCCAGACAGACTATAACCCACACAGACTATAAGCTAGACAGACTATAACCCAGACAGACTATAACCCAGACAGACTATAACCCAGACAGACTATAACCCAGACAGACCATAACCCAGACAGACTATAACCCAGACAGACTATAACCCAGACAGACTATAACACAGACTATAACCCAGACAGACTATAACCCAGACAGACTATAACCCAGACAGACTACAACCCAGACTATAACCCAGACAGACTATAACCCAGACAGACTATAACCCAGACAGACTATAACCCAGACAGACTACAACCCAGACTATAACCCAGGCAGACTATAACCCAGACAGACTAAAACCCAGACAGACTATAACCCAGACAGACTAAAACCCAGACAGACTATAACCCAGACAGACTAAAACCCAGACTATAACCCAGACAGACTATAACCCAGACTATAACCCAGACAGACTATAACCCAGACTATAACCTAGACGGACTATAACCCAGAGAGACTATAACCCAGACAGACTATAACCCAGACTATAACCCAGACAGACTATAACCCAGACTATAACCTAGACGGACTATAACCCAGAGAGACTATAACCCAGACAGACTATAACCCAGACTATAACCCAGACGGACTATAACCCAGAGAGACTATAACCCAGACAGACTATAACCCAGACTATAACCCAGACAGACTATAACCCAGACTATAACCTAGACGGACTATAACCCAGAGAGACTATAACCCAGACAGACTATAACCCAGACTATAACCCAGACGGACTATAACCCAGACAGACTATAACCCAGACAGACTATAACCCAGACAGACTATCACCCCGACAGACTATAACCCAGACTATAAACCAGACTATAACACAGACAGACTATAACCCAGACCATAACCCAGACTATAACACAGACAGACTATAACACAGACAGAATATAACCCAGACTATAACCCAGACAGACTATAACCCAGACCATAACCCAGACAGACTATATCCCAGACTATAACCCAGACAGACTATAACCCAGACAGACTACAACCCAGACAGACTATAACCCAGACAGACTATAACCCAGACAGACCATAACCCAGACAGACTATAACCCAGACAGACTATATCCCAGACAGACCATAACCCAGACAGACTACAACACAGACAGACCATAACCCAGACAGATTATCACCCAGACTATAACCCAGACAGACCATAACCCAGACAGACCATAACCCAGACAGACCATAACCCAGACAGACCATAACCCAGACAGACTATAACCCAGACTATAACCCAGACAGACTATAACCCAGACTATAACCCAGACAGACTATAAGCTAGACAGACTATCACCCCGACAGACTATAACCCAGACTATAAACCAGACTATAATACAGACAGACTATAACCCAGACCATAACCCAGACTATAACAAAGACAGACTATAACCCAGACTATAACCCAGACAGACTCTAACCCAGACAGACTATAACCCAGACCATAACCCAGACAGACTATAACCCAGACAGACTACAACCCAGACTATAACCCAGACAGACCATAACCCAGACAGACTATAACCCAGACAGACTATAACCCAGACAGACTATAACCCAGACAGACTATAATCCAGACTATAACCCAGACAGACTATAACCCAGACAGACAATAACCCAGACAGACTATAACCCAGACTATAACCCAGACAGACTATAACCCAGACTATAACCCAGACAGACTATAAGCTAGACAGACTAAAACCCAGACAGACTATAACCCAGACAGACTATAACCCAGAAAGACTATAACCCAGACAGACTATAACCAACACAGACTATAAGCTAAACAGACTATAACCCAGACAGACTATAACCCAGACAGACTACAACCCAGACTATAACCCAGACAGACTATAACCCAGAAAGACTATAACCCAGACAGACTATAACCCACACAGACTATAAGCTAGACAGACTATAACCCACACAGACTATAAGCTAGACAGACTATAACCCAGACAGACTATAACCCAGACAGACTATAACCCAGACAGACTATAACCCAGACAGACTATAACCCACACAGACTATAAGCTAGACAGACTATAACAAAGACAGACTATAACCCAGACAGACTATAACCCAGACAGACTACAACCCAGACTATAACCCAGGCAGACTATAACCCAGACAGACTAAAACCCAGACAGACTATAACCCAGACAGACTATAACCCAGACTATAACCCAGACAGACTATAACCCAGACAGACTATAACCCAGACAGACTATAACCCAGACAGACTATAACCCAGACAGACTACAACCCAGACTATAACCCAGACAGACTATAACCCAGACAGACTATAACCCAGACAGACTATAACCCAGACAGACCATAACCCAGACAGACTATAACCCAGACAGACTATAACCCAGACAGACTATAACACAGACTATAACCCAGACAGACTATAACCCAGACAGACTATAACCCAGACAGACTATAACCCACACAGACTATAAGCTAGACAGACTATAACCCAGACAGACTATAACCCAGACAGACTATAACCCAGACAGACCATAACCCAGACAGACTATAACCCAGACAGACTATAACCCAGACAGACTATAACACAGACTATAACCCAGACAGACTATAACCCAGACAGACTATAACCCAGACAGACTACAACCCAGACTATAACCCAGACAGACTATAACCCAGACAGACTATAACCCAGACAGACTACAACCCAGACTATAACCCAGGCAGACTATAACCCAGACAGACTAAAACCCAGACAGACTATAACCCAGACAGACTAAAACCCAGACAGACTATAACCCAGACAGACTAAAACCCAGACTATAACCCAGACAGACTATAACCCAGACTATAACCCAGACAGACTATAACCCAGACTATAACCCAGAGAGACTATAACCCAGACAGACTATAACCCAGACTATAACCTAGACAGACTATAACCCAGACAGACTATAACCCAGACAGACTATAACCCAGACAGACTATCACCCCGACAGACTATAACCCAGACTATAAACCAGACTATAACACAGACAGACTATAACCCAGACCATAACCCAGACTATAACACAGACAGACTATAACACAGACAGAATATAACCCAGACTATAACCCAGACAGACTATAACCCAGACCATAACCCAGACAGACTATATCCCAGACTATAACCCAGACAGACTATAACCCAGACAGACTACAACCCAGACAGACTATAACCCAGACAGACTATAACCCAGACAGACCATAACCCAGACAGACTATAACCCAGACAGACTATATCCCAGACAGACCATAACCCAGACAGACTACAACACAGACAGACCATAACCCAGACAGATTATCACCCAGACTATAACCCAGACAGACCATAACCCAGACAGACCATAACCCAGACAGACCATAACCCAGACAGACCATAACCCAGACAGACTATAACCCAGACAGACCATAACCCAGACAGACTATAACCCAGACAGACTATAACCCAGACAGACTATAACCCAGACAGACTATAACCCAGACAGACCGTATCCTATTTTGTCTCTGGATGTCTTCAGCAAAGCTACAGCATTAAACATGAAATATGTTGCTGGGAGGAAAATAACACACACACACACACACACACACACGCGCACACACACACACACACACACACACACACACACACACACACACACACACACACACACACACACACACACACACACACACACACACACACACACACACACACACACACACACACACACACACACACACACTTTCTCTCTCAGCATTTTTTAAAAGCAGTAATTCTCACTGGGGAAACAAAGTGCTGCGATTACAGGATGTTACATCATACTGGAACGGGCTTCCTGTGGAGGTGTTGGGAGTGTGTGTGTGTGTGTGTGTGTGTGTGTGTGTGTGTGTGTGTGTGTGTGTGAGAGAGAGAGAAAAGATGTGCGGGTGTGTGTGTGAGCGAGAAGCTGTGTGTGTGTGTGTGTGTGTGTGTGTGTGTGTGTGTGTGTGTGTGTGTGTGTGTGTGTGTGTGTGTGTGTGTGTGAACTCCCTCTGAACTAAAATCTACTGGTCTGGTAACACTTCATATTAAAACACGTCTTTTTCCAGAGGAGATATTGACCGTGTTCAATAGTTTGGAATGATTTATTTTAGATGGATAAAACCAGGTTTGGGTCTTTTCCTGTCAGTTCAGAAAGAAATTCCAAATGTTTCTCCTTGAAAAGCATTGAAGAGAACTGGAATTTCTGAGTACTTCCTGAACTGACTGGAATTTCTGCGTACTTCCTGAACTGACTGGAATTTAAATGGAACCTTTTATGTCTATCCTACAAGAGTAAATATGATTTCTGAAAAGTATTTGATGTAAAGCACTTCTGTCTTCTGCTATGGTGGGACAGGGTAGTTCTCTGTCTGTCTTCTGCTATGGTGGGACAGGGTAGTTCTCTGTCTGTCTTCTGATATGGTGGGACAGGGTAGTTCTCTGTCTGTCTTCTGCTATGGTGGGACAGGGTAGTTCTCTGTCTGTCTTCTGCTATGGTGGAACAGGGTAGTTCTCTGTCTGTCTTCTGATATGGTGGGACAGGGTAGTTCTCTGTCTGTCTTCTGATATGGTGGGACAGGGTAGTTCTCTGTCTGTCTTCTGCTATGGTGGGACAGGGTAGTTCTCTGTCTGTCTTCTGCTATGGTGGGACAGGGTAGTTCTCTGTCTGTCTTCTGGTATGGTGGGACAGGGTAGTTCTCTGTCTGTCTTCTGCTATGGTGGGACAGGGTAGTTCTCTGTCTGTCTTCTGCTATGGTGGGACAGGGTAGTTCTCTGTCTGTCTTATGGTATGGTGGAACAGGGTAGTTCTCTGTCTGTCTTCTGGTATGATGGGACAGGGTAGTTCTCTGTGTCTTCTGGTATGGTGGAACAGGGTAGTTCTCTGTCTGTCTTCTGGTATGGTGGAACAGGGTAGTTCTCTGTCTGTCTTCTGCTATGGTGGGACAGGGTAGTTCTCTGTGTCTTCTGGTATGATGGGACAGGGTAGTTCTCTGTCTGTCTTCTGGTATGATGGGACAGGGTAGTTCTCTGTGTAACTTCTGGTATGGTGGGACAGGGTAGTTCTCTGTGTAACTTCTGGTATGGTGGGACAGGGTAGTTCTCTGTATCTTCTGGTATGGTGGAACAGGGTAGTTCTCTGTCTGTCTTCTGCTATGGTGGGACAGGGTAGTTCTCTGTCTGTCTTCTGGTATGATGGGACAGGGTAGTTCTCTGTGTAACTTCTGGTATGGTGGGACAGGGTAGTTCTCTGTATCTTCTGGTATGGTGGAACAGGGTAGTTCTCTGTCTGTCTTCTGGTATGATGGGACAGGGTAGTTCTCTGTGTCTTCTGGTATGGTGGGACAGGGTAGTTCTCTGTGGTGCTGTGGCATATATTGTGTAACCGAGGATTGTGTGTGTGTGTGTGTGTGTGTGTGTGTGTGTGTGTGTGTGTGTGTGTGTGTGTGTGTGTGTGTGTGTGTGTGTGTGTGTGTGTGAACTCCCTCTGAACTAAAATCTACTGGTCTGGTAACACTTCATATTAAAACACGTCTTTTTCCAGAGGAGATATTGACCGTGTTCAATAGTTTGGAATGATTTATTTTAGATGGATAAAACCAGGTTTGGGTCTTTTCCTGTCAGTTCAGAAAGAAATTCCAAATGTTTCTCCTTGAAAAGCATTGAAGAGAACTGGAATTTCTGAGTACTTCCTGAACTGACTGGAATTTAAATGGAACCTTTTATGTCTATCCTACAAGAGTAAATATGATTTCTGAAAAGTAATTGATGTAAAGCACTTCTGTCTTCTGCTATGGTGGGACAGGGTAGTTCTCTGTCTGTATTCTGCTATGGTGGGACAGGGTAGTTCTCTGTCTGTCTTCTGCTATGGTGGGACAGGGTAGTTCTCTGTCTGTCTTCTGATATGGTGGGACAGGGTAGTTCTCTGTCTGTCTTCTGGTATGGTGGGACAGGGTAGTTCTCTGTCTGTCTTCTGCTATGGTGGGACAGGGTAGTTCTCTGTCTGTCTTCTGCTATGGTGGAACAGGGTAGTTCTCTGTCTGTCTTCTGATATGGTGGGACAGGGTAGTTCTCTGTCTGTCTTCTGATATGGTGGGACAGGGTAGTTCTCTGTCTGTCTTCTGCTATGGTGGGACAGGGTAGTTCTCTGTCTGTCTTCTGCTATGGTGGGACAGGGTAGTTCTCTGTCTGTCTTCTGGTATGGTGGGACAGGGTAGTTCTCTGTCTGTCTTCTGCTATGGTGGGACAGGGTAGTTCTCTGTCTGTCTTCTGCTATGGTGGGACAGGGTAGTTCTCTGTCTGTCTTCTGGTATGGTGGAACAGGGTAGTTCTCTGTCTGTCTTCTGGTATGATGGGACAGGGTAGTTCTCTGTGTCTTCTGGTATGGTGGAACAGGGTAGTTCTCTGTCTGTCTTCTGGTATGGTGGAACAGGGTAGTTCTCTGTCTGTCTTCTGCTATGGTGGGACAGGGTAGTTCTCTGTGTCTTCTGGTATGATGGGACAGGGTAGTTCTCTGTCTGTCTTCTGGTATGATGGGACAGGGTAGTTCTCTGTGTAACTTCTGGTATGGTGGGACAGGGTAGTTCTCTGTGTAACTTCTGGTATGGTGGGACAGGGTAGTTCTCTGTATCTTCTGGTATGGTGGAACAGGGTAGTTCTCTGTCTGTCTTCTGCTATGGTGGGACAGGGTAGTTCTCTGTCTGTCTTCTGGTATGATGGGACAGGGTAGTTCTCTGTGTAACTTCTGGTATGGTGGGACAGGGTAGTTCTCTGTATCTTCTGGTATGGTGGAACAGGGTAGTTCTCTGTCTGTCTTCTGGTATGATGGGACAGGGTAGTTCTCTGTGTCTTCTGGTATGGTGGGACAGGGTAGTTCTCTGTGGTGCTGTGGCATATATTGTGTAACCGAGGATTGTGTGTGTGTGTGTGTGTGTGTGTGTGTGTGTGTGTGTGTGTGTGTGTGTGTGTGTGTGTGTGTGTGTGTGTGTGTGTGTGTGTGAACTCCCTCTGAACTAAAATCTACTGGTCTGGTAACACTTCATATTAAAACACGTCTTTTTCCAGAGGAGATATTGACCGTGTTCAATAGTTTGGAATGATTTATTTTAGATGGATAAAACCAGGTTTGGGTCTTTTCCTGTCAGTTCAGAAAGAAATTCCAAATGTTTCTCCTTGAAAAGCATTGAAGAGAACTGGAATTTCTGAGTACTTCCTGAACTGACTGGAATTTAAATGGAACCTTTTATGTCTATCCTACAAGAGTAAATATGATTTCTGAAAAGTAATTGATGTAAAGCACTTCTGTCTTCTGCTATGGTGGGACAGGGTAGTTCTCTGTCTGTATTCTGCTATGGTGGGACAGGGTAGTTCTCTGTCTGTCTTCTGCTATGGTGGGACAGGGTAGTTCTCTGTCTGTCTTCTGATATGGTGGGACAGGGTAGTTCTCTGTCTGTCTTCTGGTATGGTGGGACAGGGTAGTTCTCTGTCTGTCTTCTGGTATGGTGGGACAGGGTAGTTCTCTGTCTGTCTTCTGGTATGGTGGGACAGGGTAGTTCTCTGTGTGTCTTCTGCTATGGTGGGACAGGGTAGTTCTCTGTCTGTCTTCTGCTATGGTGGGACAGGGTAGTTCTCTGTCTGTCTTCTGGTATGGTGGGACAGGGTAGTTCTCTGTCTGTCTTCTGCTATGGTGGGACAGGGTAGTTCTCTGTCTGTCTTCTGGTATGGTGGGACAGGGTAGTTCTCTGTCTGTCTTCTGCTATGGTGGGACAGGGTAGTTCTCTGTCTGTCTTCTGGTATGGTGGGACAGGGTAGTTCTCTGTCTGTCTTCTGCTATGGTGGGACAGGGTAGTTCTCTGTCTGTCTTCTGGTATGGTGGGACAGGGTAGTTCTCTGTCTGTCTTCTGGTATGGTGGAACAGGGTAGTTCTCTGTCTGTCTTCTGCTATGGTGGGACAGGGTAGTTCTCTGTCTGTCTTCTGCTATGGTGGGACAGGGTAGTTCTCTGTCTGTCTTCTGCTATGGTGGGACAGGGTAGTTCTCTGTCTGTCTTCTGCTATGGTGGGACAGGGTAGTTCTCTGTCTGTCTTCTGCTATGGTGGAACAGGGTAGTTCTCTGTCTGTCTTCTGCTATGGTGGGACAGGGTAGTTCTCTGTCTGTCTTCTGCTATGGTGGGACAGGGTAGTTCTCTGTCTGTCTTCTGCTATGGTGGGACAGGGTAGTTCTCTGTCTGTCTTCTGCTATGGTGGGACAGGGTAGTTCTCTGTCTGTCTTCTGCTATGGTGGGACAGGGTAGTTCTCTGTCTGTCTTCTGCTATGGTGGGACAGGGTAGTTCTCTGTCTGTCTTCTGGTATGGTGGAACAGGGTAGTTCTCTGTCTGTCTTCTGCTATGGTGGGACAGGGTAGTTCTCTGTCTGTCTTCTGCTATGGTGGGACAGGGTAGTTCTCTGTCTGTCTTCTGGTATGGTGGGACAGGGTAGTTCTCTGTCTGTCTTCTGCTATGGTGGGACAGGGTAGTTCTCTGTCTGTCTTCTGCTATGGTGGGACAGGGTAGTTCTCTGTCTGTCTTCTGCTATGGTGGGACAGGGTAGTTCTCTGTCTGTCTTCTGCTATGGTGGGACAGGGTAGTTCTCTGTCTGTCTTCTGCTATGGTGGGACAGGGTAGTTCTCTGTCTGTCTTCTGCTATGGTGGGACAGGGTAGTTCTCTGTCTGTCTTCTGCTATGGTGGGACAGGGTAGTTCTCTGTCTGTCTTCTGGTATGGTGGGACAGGGTAGTTCTCTGTCTGTCTTCTGGTATGGTGGGACAGGGTAGTTCTCTGTGTCTTCTGGTATGGTGGAACAGGGTAGTTCTCTGTGTCTTCTGGTATGATGGGACAGGGTAGTTCTCTGTGGTGCTGTGGCATATATTGTGTAACCGAGGATTGTGTGTGTGTGTGTGTGTGTGTGTGTGTGTGTGTGTGTGTGTGTGTGTGTGTGTGTGTGTGTGTGTGTGTGTGTGCGTGTACCTTGTAACCTAGGATGGGTCCGTTTCTCTGCATCTCGGGAACAGGAGACCATGTGACCAAAATCCTGGTAGAACTCACCGCCTCCACACTCACATTCACTGGACAGCCAGACGGCACTGTAACACACACACACACACACACACACAAAACATTAGACAGACATATTTATTTTACTCTGTGAATCTCCCTCTATCTTTTCTGCTCTCTAACCCTCCTACTTTATTCATCTCTCTCTCTGTGTGTGTGTGTGTGTGTGTGTGTGTGTGTGTGTGTGTGTGTGTGTGTGTGTGTGTGTGTGTGTGTGTGTGTGTCTGTGTGTGTGTGTGTGTGTGTGTGGTAACTAATGGGGAACACTTTTCTGCATCTCTCTATTTCAGTTTCTGACAGAAGATTACATCTCTAATCCTCTGGCAGATGGATCTTTCTCTGTTTCTCATTCTTCAACGAAACACCTAAATACTAGAGAGGAAAAGGAGAGTCTCTAGGAGAAACACTCTAGAAGGAGAGGCTCTAAAATGAGAGAGTCTTTAGGAGAGAGTCTCTAAAAGGAGAGAGTCTCTAGAAGGAGAGTCTTTAGGAGGATAGTCTCTAAAAGGAGAGTCTCTAGAAGGAGAGTCTCTAGAAGGAGAGAGTCTCTAGAAGGAGAGAGTCTTTAGGAGAGAGTCTCTAGAAGGAGAGTCTTTAGGAGGATAGTCTCTAAAAGGAGAGTATCTAGAAGGAGAGAGTCTCTAGAAGGAGAGCGTCTCTAGAAGGAGAGAGTCTCTAGAAGGAGAGAGTCTTTAGAAGGAGAGAGTCTCTAGAAGGAGAGAGTCTCTAGAAGGTGAGGCTCTAAAAGGAGAGATTATCTAAAAGGAGAGAGTCTCTAGAAGGAGAGAGTCTCTAGAACAGAAAGAGTCTCTAGAAGGAGAGCCTCTAGAAGGAGAAAGTCTCTAGAAGTAGAGTCTCTAGAAGGAGATCGTCTCTAGAAGGAGAGAGTCTCTAGAAGAAGAGAGCCTCTAAAAGGAGAGAGTCTCTAGAAGGAGAGATAATCTCTAGAAGGTGAGGCTCTAAAAGGAGATATTCTCTAAAAGGAGAGAGTCTCTAGAAGGAGATAGACTCTAGAAGGAGAGAGTCTCTAGAAGGAGAGTCTCTAGGAGAGCGTCTCTAAAAGGAGAGACTCTCTAGAAGGAGAGTCTCTAGAATAAAAGAGTCTCTAGAAGGAGAGAGTCTCTAAAAGGAGAGAGTCTTTAGAAGGAGAGTCTCTAGACGGAGATAGTCTCTAGAAGGAGATCGTCTCTAAAATGAGTCTCTAGAAGGAGAGAGTCTCTAAAAGGAGAGAGTCTCTAGAATAAGAGAGTCTCTAGAATAAGAGAGTCTCTAGAATAAGAGAGACTCTAGAAGGAGAGAGTCTCTAGAAGGAGAGAGTCTCTAAAAGGAGAGAGTCTCTAAAAGGAGAGAGTCTCTAGAAGGAGAGAGTCTCTAGAAGGAGAGTCTCTAGAAGGAGATAGTCTCTAGAAGGAGATAGTCTCTAAAATGAGAGTCTCTAGAATAAGAGTCTCTAGAAGGAGAGTCTCTAAAAGGAGGGTATCTTTTTTTTATTGACATGACAACTCTTCCCGAGGCACCTGCTAAAGTAACCCTCATGTGAATGTAGGTTTGTGTCACGGTATGTCACGAATGTATTCGTGTGTGTGTGTGTACCTGACTCCTTGGTGTGTGTGTGTACCTGACTCCTTGGTGTGTGTGTGTGTGTACCTGACTCCTTGGTGTGTGTGTGTGTGTGTGTGTACCTGACTCCTTGGTGTGTGTGGTCAGTGTGTTACTCCATGGCCCTGCTCCTATGGAGTTAAAGGCTTGTATCTTCAACTGGTAGTCCGTCCATTCAGCCAGGCCCTCCAGCATCGTCTCGCTTTGCTGACCACTAACCCCTGACCCCTGTCCTCTGACCTCCGCCACCTCCTCCATCCTCTCCTCTCCCCGGCCGTCTGCCCGCCGGACACACACCCGGTAACCCACCGTCTCTGGACTACCATTATACTCAGAAACCGGTAACGGCTGGAGGGAGAGATGGAGAGAGAGACAGACAGGGAGAGAGAGACAGAGAGACAGACAGGGAGAGAGAGAGACAGAGAGAGAGAGAGAGAGAGACAGACAGACAGAGAGGAAGATAGAGAGAGAGACAGAGAGAGACAGAGAGAGAGACAGAGAGAGAGAGAGAGAGAGACAGACAGACAGAGAGGCAGATAGAGAGAGAGACAGAGAGAGACAGAGAGAGACAGATAGAGAGAGAGACAGAGAGAGACAAAGAGAGACAGAGAGAGACAGAGAGAGAGAGAGACAGAGAGAGACAGAGAGAGACAGAGAGACAGAGAGAGAGAGAGAGAAGAGAAGAGAAGAGAAGAGAAGAGACAAGAAGAGAAGAGAAGAGAAGAGACAAGAAGAGAAGAGAAGAGAAGAGAAGAGAAGAGACAAGAAGAGAAGAGAAGAGAAGAGAAGAGACAAGAAGAGAAGAGAAGAGAAGAGAAGAGAAGAGAAGAGACAAGAAGAGAAGAGAAGAGAAGAGAAGAGACAAGAAGAGAAGAGAAGAGAAGAGAAGAGAAGAGAGACAGAGAGAGACAGAGACAGAGAGAGACAGAGAGAGACAGAGAGAGACAGAGAGAGGCAGATAGAGAGACAGAGAGAGACAGAGAGAGACAGAGAGAGACAGAGAGAGACAGAGAGAGACAGAGAGAGAAACAGAGAGAAGAGAAGAGAAGAGAAGAGAAGAGACAAGAAGAGAAGAGAAGAGAAGAGACAAGAAGAGAAGAGAAGAGAAGAGAAGAGACAAGAAGAGAAGAGAAGAGAAGAGAAGAGAAGAGAAGAGAAGAGACAAGAAGAGAGGAGAAAACATGTCAATGCAAAGACAAAGTTTGAGATGTGAAAACATCATAACTTTAACAACGTTACTTTTGGAGAGATTGGGTGTTTCTCAATAGACATACTGTCACACTCCACACTCCACACTCTCATGCTCCGAGTTCACTCTCCTTCATTCTAAGTTCTCTTGAGTACGTTCTTGTAGGACGAGAGTGTGGAGAACTCAGAAAACATGACACTCCTCCTACTGTACCTCCCCAGTCACTGAACCTTCCTCCCAGATATACGCAAAGCAAATGTTTTACTTCATAAATTATCAGCTAGATGTGTGAATCGTGATAATCTAGCTAGCCAGTTAGTTAAACAGGCAAATATTACCTCAAACTAATGTCATGGAAGGTAGATGTACATTTTCCTGGGTAGCTACCAATTCTAGCCAGTTAGTCCTAAAGGTACTAGTAGCTAGCCAGTTAGCCCTAAAGGTACTAGTAGCTAGCCAGTAAGCCCTAAAGGTACTAGTAGCTAGCCAGTCAGCCCTAAAGGTACTAGTAGCTAGCCAGTTAGCCCTAAAGGTACTAGTAGCTAGCCAGTTAACCCTAAAGGTACTAGTAGCTAGCCAGTTAACCCTAAAGGTACTAGTAGCTAGCCAGTTAACCCTAAAGGTACTAGTAGCTAGCCAGTCAGCCCTAAAGGTACTAGTAGCTAGCCAGTTAGCCCTGAAGGTACTAGTAGCTAGCCAGTTAGCCCTAAAGGTACTAGTAGCTAGCCAGTCAGGCCTAAAGGTACTAGTAGCTAGCCAGTCAGTCCTAAAGGTACTAGTAGCTAGCCAGTTAGCCCTAACGGTACTAGTAGCTAACCAGTAAGCCCTAACGGTACTAGTAGCTAGCCAGTTAGCCCTAAAGGTACTAGTAGCTAGCCAGTTAGCCCTAAAGGTACTAGTAGCTAGCCATTTAGCCCTAACAGTACTAGTAGCTAGCCAGTTAGCCCTAACGATACTAGTAGCTAGCCAGTTAACCCTAACTGTACTAGTAGCTAGCCAGTTAGCCCTAACGGTACTAGTAGCTAGCCAGTTAGCCCTATTGACTTATTATGGGCTTGCCATATATGGTACGTCGGCAGGTAAACAGCATGTATTTATTAAGGTGTCAAGATAAAATATTGTAGTCAGACAGCATATACCACGTGAACAGACAGCATATACCACGTGAACAGACAGCATATACGACGTGAACAGACAGCATTTACGACGTGAACAGACAGCATATACCACGTCAACAGACAGCATATACGAGGTGAACAGACAGCATATACGACGTGAACAGACAGCATATACCACGTGAACAGACAGCATATACGACGTGAACAGACAGCATATACCACGTGAACAGAGAGCATATATGAGGTGAACAGACAGCATATACCACGTGAACAGAGAGCATATACGAGGTGAACAGACAGTATGTACCACGTGAACAGACAGCATATACCACGTGAACAGACAGCATATACCACGTGAACAGACAGCATATACGAGGTGAACAGACAGCATATACGAGGTGAGCAGACAGCATATACCACGTGAACAGACAGCATATACCACGTGAACAGACAGCATATACCAGGTGAACAGACAGCATATACCACGTGAACAGACAGCATATACCACGTGAACAGACAGCATATATGACGTGAACAGACAGCATATACCACGTGAACAGACAGCATATACCATGTGAACAGACAGCATATACCACGTGAACAGACAGCATATACCACGTGAACAGACAGCATATACGACGTGAACAGACAGCATATACCAGGTGAACAGACAGCATATACCAGGTGAACAGACAGCATATACCAGGTGAACAGACAGCATATACCACGTGAACAGACAGCATATACCACGTGAACAGACAGCATATACGACGTGAACAGACAGCATATACCACGTGAACAGACAGCATATACGAGGTGAACAGACAGCATATACCACGTGAACAGACAGCATATACGAGGTGAACAGACAGCATATACGACGTGAACAGACAGCATACACCACGTGAACAGACAGTATATACGAGGTGAACAGACAGCATATACCACGTGAACAGACAGCATATACCACGTGAACAGACAGCATATACGAGGTGAACAGACAGCATATACCAGGTGAACAGACAGCATATACCACGTGAACAGACAGCATATACGACGTGAACAGACAGCATATACCACGTGAACAGACAGCATATACCACGTGAACAGACAGCATTTCATTACGAAGTCGGAATGTAAGATGCATTTTCAGAAACACCCATTGTCTCTCACACAGACACACAGACACACACACAGACACACACACACACACAGAGAATGAAAAAGCAATCTGCAATTTTTCTCGGCAGATCTTGGTTATTTATTTATGTTATTTACAAGCTCATCTTAAAAACCAGTTACTGCTCTCTCTCCCTTTCTTCTCGTGTCACCCTCTCTCCCCTCTCCTCTCTCCCTCTCTTCTTACCCCTCTTCCCCCTCTCCTCAATATTTCTGCCATTCTTCCCTTCCATGCCCTCTCTCTCTCTCTCTCTCTCTCTCTCTCTCTCTCTCTCTGTCCCCATCTCTCTCTCTCTCTCTCTCTCTCTTTCCCTCTCTCTCAATGTCCCCATCTCTCTCTCTCACTGCCCCCCCCCTCTCTCTCTCTCTCTATCTCTCTGTCCCCATCTCTCTCTCTCTCTCTCTCTCTCTCTCTCTCTCTCTCTCTCTCTTCTCCCTCTCTCTCAATGTCCCCATCTCTCTCTCTCACTGTCCCCCCCCTCTCTCTCTCCCTCCAAAGTGTGTGTGTGTGTGTGTGTGTGTGTGTGTGTGTGTGCGCTCCTAGTGGAAGATGGAGAGAGGGAAGGATAAAGAGAGGTCAGAGGAGCAGAGAGTGCCTCACTCTTTCATTTGAACCTCCTTGGCGTGTATGTGTTAGACCTGGGACACCAGGTGAGTGGATCTCAGGCCAATCAGTGCCATTAATCAATTAATCAAAGCATCAATTAACCGATTAGTAAATGAAAAAGCAGCAGTAGTGTGGACCTGGAGGCTTGGATTGGAAAAGCCCTGACACTTAGCATAGATTAACACTAGAGCTCCTTATAATGAAGGGCTATAATAGCATTAGCTAACCATTGTAATGAAGGCTGGTAATAGCATTAGCTAACCATTGTAATGAAGGCCTATAATAGCATTAGCTAACCATTATAATG
>NC_092159.1:3423880-3431380 GCF_045791955.1 Oncorhynchus clarkii lewisi | reverse complement strand
TGATGTCACCATCTGGTTCTGTAGCAGTATTCACTATGATGTAAACATCTGGTTCTGTAGCAGTATTCACTATGATGTCAACATCTGGTTCTGTAGCAGTATTCACTATGATGTCAACATCTGGTTCTGTAGCAGTATTCACTATGATGTCAACATCTGGTTCTGTAGCAGTATTCACTATGATGTAAACATCTGGTTCTGTAACAGTATTCACTATGATGTAAACATCTGGTTCTGTAGCAGTATTCACTATGATGTAAACATCTGGTTCTGTAGCAGTATTCACTATGATGTAAACATCTGGTTCTGTAGCAGTATTCACTATGATGTAAACATCTGGTTCTGTAGCAGTATTCACTATGATGTAAACATCTGGTTCTGTAGCAGTATTCACTATGATGTCAACATCTGGTTCTGTAGCAGTATTCACTATGATGTAAACATCTGGTTCTGTAGCAGTATTCACTATGATGTCAACATCTGGTTCTGTAACAGTATTCACTATGATGTCAACATCTGGTTCTGTAACAGTATTCACTATGATGTCAACATCTGGTTCTGTAACAGTATTCACTATGATGTAAACATCTGGTTCTGTAACAGTATTCACTATGATGTCAACATCTGGTTCTGTAGCAGTATTCACTATGATGTAAACATCTGGTTCTGTAACAGTATTCACTATGATGTCAACATCTGGTTCTGTAACAGTATTCACTATGATGTCAACATCTGGTTCTGTAGCAGTATTCACTATGATGTAAACATCTGGTTCTGTAACAGTATTCACTATGATGTCAACATCTGGTTCTGTAACAGTATTCACTATGATGTCAACATCTGGTTCTGTAACAGTATTCACTATGATGTCAACATCTGGTTCTGTAACAGTATTCACTATGATGTAAACATCTGGTTCTGTAACAGTATTCACTATGATGTAAACATCTGGTTCTGTAGCAGTATTCACTATGATGTAAACATCTGGTTCTGTAGCAGTATTCACTATGATGTAAACATCTGGTTCTGTAGCAGTATTCACTATGATGTAAACATCTGGTTCTGTAGCAGTATTCACTATGATGTAAACATCTGGTTCTGTAGCAGTATTCACTATGATGTCAACATCTGGTTCTGTAGCAGTATTCACTATGATGTAAACATCTGGTTCTGTAGCAGTATTCACTATGATGTCAACATCTGGTTCTGTAACAGTATTCACTATGATGTCAACATCTGGTTCTGTAACAGTATTCACTATGATGTCAACATCTGGTTCTGTAACAGTATTCACTATGATGTAAACATCTGGTTCTGTAACAGTATTCACTATGATGTCAACATCTGGTTCTGTAGCAGTATTCACTATGATGTAAACATCTGGTTCTGTAGCAGTATTCACTATGATGTAAACATCTGGTTCTGTAGCAGTATTCACTATGATGTCAACATCTGGTTCTGTAGCAGTATTCACTATGATGTAAACATCTGGTTCTGTAGCAGTATTCACTATGATGTCAACATCTGGTTCTGTAACAGTATTCACTATGATGTCAACATCTGGTTCTGTAGCAGTATTCACTATGATGTAAACATCTGGTTCTGTAGCAGTATTCACTATGATGTAAACATCTGGTTCTGTAACAGTATTCACTATGATGTAAACATCTGGTTCTGTAGCAGTATTCACTATGATGTAAACATCTGGTTCTGTAGCAGTATTCACTATGATGTCAACATCTGGTTCTGTAGCAGTATTCACTATGATGTCAACATCTTGTTCTGTAACAGCTCTCCTTCTCTGAGACCCGTTGGGCCCTGGATACTCCTTGTATATATACGGGTCCAGGGATGACCTACTGATATCAGCTTTGTAGCTAACTGTGAAATTGCTGCTTTGGATTTAGTTAAATGTACAAACTGTGTAGCTGGATAGTAGCTTCGAAACTACAGTGAAATCCTGACCTGTCCTTCTACGATCCATTTGGAGATGACCGTCTTCCCATCGCTGCCGGGGCGGAACCTTAGTGTGGCGGAGCGAGGGCTGATGTTGGAGATGACCAGGTTAGAAGGCACACCAGGAAGCTCTGAGACAAACACAACAACAGATTAGAGGACACACCAGGAAGCTCTGAGACATAGACACAACACCAGGTTAGAAGGCACACCAGGAAGCTCTGAGACATAGACACAACAACAGATTAGAAGGCACACCAGGAAGCTCTGAGACATAGACACAACAACAGGTTAGAAGGCACACCAGGAAGCTCTGAGACATAGACACAACACCAGGTTAGAAGGCACACCAGGAAGCTCTGAGACATAGACACAACAACAGGTTAGAGAGCACACCAGCAAGCTCTGAGACATAGACACAACAACAGATTAGAAGGCACACCAGGAAGCTCTGAGACATAGACACAACAACAGGTTAGAAGGCACACCAGGAAGCTCTGAGACATAGACACAACAACAGGTTAGAAGGCACACCAGGAAGCTCTGAGACATAGACACAACAACAGGTTAGAAGGCACACCAGGAAGCTCTGAGACATAGACACAACAACAGGTTAGAGGACACACCAGGAAGCTCTGAGACACAGACAACACCAGGTTAGAGGACACACCAGGAAGCTCTGAGACACAGACACAACACCAGGTTAGAGGACACACCAGGAAGCTCTGAGACATAGACACAACAACAGGTTAGAGGACACACCAGGAAGCTCTGAGACACAGACAACACCAGGTTAGAGGACACACCAGGAAGCTCTGAGACACAGACACAACACCAGGTTAGAAGGCACACCAGGAAGCTCTGAGACATAGACACAACACCAAGTTAGAAGGCACACCAGGAAGCTCTGAGACATAGACACAACAACAGGTTAGAGGACACACCAGGAAGCTCTGAGACATAGACACAACAACAGGTTAGAGGACACACCAGGAAGCTCTGAGACATAGACACAACAACAGATTAGAAGGCACACCAGGAAGCTCTGAGACATAGACACAACAACAGGTTAGAAGGCACACCAGGAAGCTCTGAGACATAGACACAACAACAGGTTAGAAGGCACACCAGGAAGCTCTGAGACATAGACACAACAACAGGTTAGAAGGCACACCAGGAAGCTCTGAGACATAGACACAACAACAGGTTAGAGGACACACCAGGAAGCTCTGAGACACAGACAACACCAGGTTAGAGGACACACCAGGAAGCTCTGAGACACAGACACAACACCAGGTTAGAGGACACACCAGGAAGCTCTGAGACATAGACACAACAACAGGTTAGAGGACACACCAGGAAGCTCTGAGACACAGACAACACCAGGTTAGAGGACACACCAGGAAGCTCTGAGACACAGACACAACACCAGGTTAGAAGGCACACCAGGAAGCTCTGAGACATAGACACAACACCAAGTTAGAAGGCACACCAGGAAGCTCTGAGACATAGACACAACAACAGGTTAGAGGACACACCAGGAAGCTCTGAGACATAGACACAACAACAGGTTAGAGGACACACCAGGAAGCTCTGAGACATAGACACAACAACAGGTTAGAGGACACACCAGGAAGCTCTGAGACACAGACAAAGTATACATATCGAAAAATAAAAATAAAATAAAAATATATATTTATATATAAATAAATGGTGGGACCAGCATCAATAATAATAGTAGTAGTGGACATGGGATTACCATTAACAACTACAACAACAACAATATTAATCAGAACATCAATAATAATAGTAGTAGTGGACATGGGATTACCATTAACAACAACTACAACAACAATATTAATCAGAACATCAATAATAATAGTAGTAGTGGACATGGGATTACCATTAACAACTACAACAACAATATTAATCAGAACATCAATAATAATAGTAATAGTGGACATGGGATTACCATTAACAACAACAACAACAATATTAATCAGAACATCAATAATAATAGTAATAGTGGACATGGGATTACCATTAACAACAACAACAACAATATTAATCAGAACAACAATAATAATAGTAGTAGTGGACATGGGATTACCATTAACAACTACAACAACAATATTAATCAGAACATCAATACTAATAGTAGTAGTGGACATGGGATTACCATTAACAACTACAACAACAATATTAATCAGAACATCAATACTAATAGTAGTAGTGGACATGGGATTACCATTAACAACAACTACAACAACAATATTAATCAGAACATCAATAATAATAGTAGTAGTGGACATGGGATTACCATTAACAACAACAACAACAATATTAATCAGAACATCAATAATAATAGTAGTAGTGGACATGGGATTACCATTAACAACAACAACAACAATATTAATCAGAACATCAATAATAATAGTAGTAGTGGACATGGGATTACCATTAACAACAACAACAACAATATTAATCAGAACATCAATAATAATAGTAGTAGTGGACATGGGATTACCATTAACAACAACAACAACAATATTAATCAGAACATCAATAATAATAGTAGTAGTGGACATGGGATTACCATTAACAACAACTACAACAACAATATTAATCAGAACAACAACATGACTGAGAAGACACATGACCTGGTAGTAGACCAGTGTCAACATGACTGAGAAGACACATGACCTGGTAGTGGACCAGTGTCAACATGACTGAGAAGACACATGACCTGGTAGTAGACCAGTGTCAACATGACTGAGAAGACACATGACCTGGTAGTGGACCAGTGTCAACATGACTGAGAAGACACATGACCTGGTAGTGGACTAGTGTCAACATGACTGAGAAGACACATGTCCTGGTAGTGGACCAGTGTCAACATGACTGAGAAGACACATGACCTGGTAGTGGACCAGTGTCAACATGACTGAGAAGACACATGTCCTGGTAGTGGACCAGTGTCAACATGACTGAGAAGACACATGACCTGGTAGTGGACTAGTGTCAACATGACTGAGAAGACACATGTCCTGGTAGTGGACCAGTGTCAACATGACTGAGAAGACACATGACCTGGTAGTGGACCAGTGTCAACATGACTGAGAAGACACATGTCCTGGTAGTGGACCAGTGTCAACATGACTGAGAAGACACATGACCTGGTAGTAGACCAGTGTCAACATGACTGAGAAGACACATGACCTGGTAGTGGACCAGTGTCAACATGACTGAGAAGACACATGACCTGGTAGTAGACCAGTGTCAACATGACTGAGAAGACACATGACCTGGTAGTGGACCAGTGTCAACATGACTGAGAAGACACATGACCTGGTAGTGGACTAGTGTCAACATGACTGAGAAGACACATGTCCTGGTAGTGGACCAGTGTCAACATGACTGAGAAGACACATGACCTGGTAGTGGACCAGTGTCAACATGACTGAGAAGACACATGTCCTGGTAGTGGACCAGTGTCAACATGACTGAGAAGACACATGACCTGGTAGTGGACTAGTGTCAACATGACTGAGAAGACACATGTCCTGGTAGTGGACCAGTGTCAACATGACTGAGAAGACACATGACCTGGTAGTGGACCAGTGTCAACATGACTGAGAAGACACATGTCCTGGTAGTGGACCAGTGTCAACATGACTGAGAAGACACATGACCTGGTAGTAGACCAGTGTCAACATGACTGAGAAGACACATGACCTGGTAGTGGACCAGTGTCAACATGACTGAGAAGACACATGACCTGGTAGTAGACCAGTGTCAACATGACTGAGAAGACACATGACCTGGTAGTGGACCAGTGTCAACATGACTGAGAAGACACATGTCCTGGTAGTGGACCAGTGTCAACATGACTGAGAAGACACATGTCCTGGTAGTAGACCAGTGTCAACATGACTGAGAAGACACATGTCCTGGTAGTGGACCAGTGTCAACATGACTGAGAAGACACATGACCTGGTAGTAGACCAGTGTCAACATGACTGAGAAGACACATGACCTGGTAGTGGACCAGTGTCAACATGACTGAGAAGACACATGACCTGGTAGTAGACCAGTGTCAACATGACTGAGAAGACACATGTCCTGGTAGTAGACCAGTGTCAACATGACTGAGAAGACACATGTCCTGGTAGTAGACCAGTGTCAACATGACTGAGAAGACACATGACCTGGTAGTAGACTAGTGTCAACATGACTGAGAAGACACATGACATGGTAGTAGACTAGTGTCAACATGACTGAGAAGACACATGACCTGGTAGTGGACCAGTGTCAACATGACTGAGAAGACACATGACCTGGTAGTAGACCAGTGTCAACATGACTGAGAAGACACATGACATGGTAGTAGACTAGTGTCAACATGACTGAGAAGACACATGACCTGGTAGTGGACCAGTGTCAACCTGACTGAGAAGACACATGTCCTGGTAGTGGACCAGTGTCAACATGACTGAGAAGACACATGACCTGGTAGTAGACCAGTGTCAACCTGACTGAGAAGACACATGTCCTGGTAGTGGACCAGTGTCAACATGACTGAGAAGACACATGACCTGGTAGTAGACCAGTGTCAACATGACTGAGAAGACACATGGCCTGGTGGTAGAGCAGTCTCAACATGACTGAGAAGACACATGACCTGGTAGTGGACCAGTGTCAACATGACTGAGAAGACACATGACCTGGTAGTGGACTAGTGTCAACATGACTGAGAAGACACATGACCTGGTAGTGTACCAGTGTCAACATGACTGAGAAGACACATGACCTGGTAGTAGACCAGTGTCAACATGACTGAGAAGACACATGTCCTGGTAGTGGACCAGTGTCAACATGACTGAGAAGACACATGACCTGGTAGTAGACCAGTGTCAACATGACTGAGAAGACACATGTCCTGGTAGTGGACCAGTGTCAACATGACTGAGAAGACACATGTCCTGGTAGTGGACCAGTGTCAACATGACTGAGAAGACACATGTCCTGGTAGTGGGCCAGTGTCAACATGACTGAGAAGACACATGACCTGGTAGTAGACCAGTGTCAACATGACTGAGAAGACACATGTCCTGGTAGTGGACCAGTGTCAACATGACTGAGAAGACACATGTCCTGGTAGTGGACCAGTGTCAACATGACTGAGAAGACACATGACCTGGTAGTAGACCAGTGTCAACATGACTGAGAAGACACATGTCCTGGTAGTAGATCAGTGTCAACATGACTGAGAAGACACATGTCCTGGTAGTGGACCAGTGTCAACATGACTGAGAAGACACATGTCCTGGTAGTGGACCAGTGTCAACATGACTGAGAAGACACATGACCTGGTAGTAGACCAGTGTCAACATGACTGAGAAGACACATGTCCTGGTAGTGGACCAGTGTCAACATGACTGAGAAGACACATGTCCTGGTAGTGGACCAGTGTCAACATGACTGAGAAGACACATGTCCTGGTAGTGGACCAGTGTCAACATGACTGAGAAGACACATGTCCTG
>NC_092159.1:3413880-3418880 GCF_045791955.1 Oncorhynchus clarkii lewisi | reverse complement strand
TATATGTTATAGGTCTTATATAAGTTATAGTTAGAGGTCTGATGGAAGTTATAGGTCTGATATACGTTAGAGGTCTGATATAAGTTAAAGGTCTGATATAAGTTAGAGGTCTGATATAAGTTAAAGGTCTGATATAAGTTATAGTTAGAGGTCTGATATAAGTTAAAGGTCTGATATAAGTTATAGTTAGAGGTCTGATATAAGTTATAGTTAGAGGTCTGATTCTGATATATGTAATAGGTCTTATATAAGTTATAGTTAGAGGTCTGATGGAAGTTATAGGTCTGATATACGTTAGAGGTCTGATATAAGTTATAGTTAGAGGTCTGATATAAGTTATAGTTAGAGGTCTGATTCTGATATATGTTACTAGGTCTTATATAAGTTATAGTTAGAGGTCTGATGGAAGTTATAGGTCTGATATACGTTAGAGGTCTGATATAAGTTATAGGTCTGATATAAGTTAAAGGTCTTATATAAGTTAAAGGTCTGATATAAGTTATAGGTCTTATATAAGTTATAGTTAGAGGTCTGATATAAGTTATAGTTAGAGGTCTGATTCTGATATATGTTATAGGTCTGATATAAGTTATAGTTAGAGGTCTGATATAAGTTAGAGGTCTGATATAAGTTAAAGGTCTGATATAAGTTAAAGGTCTGATATAAGTTAAAGGTCTGATATAAGTTAAAGGTCTGATATAAGTTATAGTTAGAGGTCTGATGGAAGTTATAGGTCTGATATACGTTAGAGGTCTGATATAAGTTAAAGGTCTGATATAAGTTATAGGTCTGATATAAGTTATAGGTCTGATATAAGTTATAGTTAGAGGTTTGATATAAGTTAGAGGTCTGATATAAGTTAGAGGTCTGACATAAGTTAGAGGTCTGATATAAGTTATATTTAGAGGTTTGATATAAGTTAGAGGTCTGATATAAGTTATAGGTCTGATATAAATTAGAGGTCTGATATAAGTTAGAGGTCTGATATAAGTTAGAGGTCTGATATAAGTTAGAGGTCTGATATAAGTTATAGTTAGAGGTCTGATATAAGTTATAGTTAGAGGTCTGATATAAGTTAGAGGTCTGATATAAGTTAGAGGTCTGATATAAGTTAGAGGTCTGATATAAGTTAGAGGTCTGATTTAAGTTAGAGGTCTGATATAAGCTAGAGGTCTTATATAAGTTATAGTTAGAGGTCTAATATAAGTTATAGTTAGAGGTCTGATATAAGTTATAGTTAGAGGTCTGATATAAGTTATAGTTAGAGGTCTGATTCTGATATATGTTATAGGTCTTATATAAGTTATAGTTAGAGGTCTGATGGAAGTTATAGGTCTGATATACGTTAGAGGTCTGATATAAGTTAAAGGTCTGATATAAGTTAAAGGTCTGATATAAGTTATAGGTCTGATATAAGTTATAGGTCTGATATAAGTTATAGGTCTGATATAAGTTATAGTTAGAGGTCTGATGGAAGTTATAGGTCTGATATACGTTAGAGGTCTGATATAAGTTAAAGGTCTGATATAAGTTAAAGGTCTGATATAAGTTATAGGTCTGATATAAGTTAGAGGTCTGATATAAGTTAGAGGTCTGATATAAGTTATAGTTAGAGGTCTGATATAAGTTATAGTTAGAGGTCTGATATAAGTTAGAGGTCTGATATAAGTTATAGGTCTGATATAAGTTAGAGGTCTGATATAAGTTATAGGTCTGATATAAGTTAGAGGTCTGATATAAGTTAGAGGTCTGATATAAGTTATAGTTAGAGGTCTGATATAAGTTATAGTTAGAGGTCTGATATAAGTTAGAGGTCTGATATAAGTTATAGGTCTGATATAAGTTAGAGGTCTGATATAAGTTAGAGGTCTGATATAAGTTAGAGGTCTGATATAAGTTAGAGGTCTGATATAAGTTAGAGGTCTGATTTTAGTTAGAGGTCTGATATAAGTTAGAGGTCTGATATAAGTTATAGTTAGAGGTCTGATATAAGTTAGAGGTCTGATATAAGTTATAGGTCTGATATAAGTTAGAGGTCTGATATAAGTTAGAGGTCTGATATAAGTTAGAGGTCTGATATAAGTTAGAGGTCTGATTTAAGTTAGAGGTCTGATATAAGTTATAGGTCTGATATAAGTTAGAGGTCTGAATCTGATATATGTTATAGGTCTTATATAAGTTAGAGGTCTGATATACGTTAGAGGTCTGATATAAGTTAAAGGTCTGATATAAGTTATAGGTCTGATATAAGTTATAGGTCTGATATAAGTTATAGTTAGAGGTTTGATATAAGTTAGAGGTCTGATATAAGTTAGAGGTCTGACTCTGATATATGTTATAGGTCTTATATAAGTTATAGTTAGAGGTTTGATATACGTTAGAGGTCTGATATAAGTTAAAGGTCTGATATAAGTTATAGGTCTGATATAAGTTATAGGTCTGATATAAGTTATAGTTAGAGGTTTGATATAAGTTAGAGGTCTGATATAAGTTAGAGGTCTGACATAAGTTAGAGGTCTGATATAAGTTATATTTAGAGGTTTGATATAAGTTAGAGGTCTGATATAAGTTATAGGTCTGATATAAATTAGAGGTCTGATATAAGTTAGAGGTCTGATATAAGTTATAGTTAGAGGTCTGATATAAGTTATAGTTAGAGGTCTGATTCTGATATATGTTATAGGTCTTATATAAGTTATAGTTAGAGGTCTGATGGAAGTTAGAGGTCTGATATAAGTTAGAGGTCTGATATAAGTTATAGTTAGAGGTCTTATATAAGTTATAGTTAGAGGTCTAATATAAGTTATAGTTAGAGGTCTGATATAAGTTATAGTTAGAGGTCTGATATAAGTTATAGTTAGAGGTCTGATATAAGTTATAGTTAGAGGTCTGATATAAGTTATAGTTAGAGGTCTGATATAAGTTATAGTTAGAGGTCTGATTCTGATATATGTTATAGGTCTTATATAAGTTATAGTTAGAGGTCTAATATAAGTTATAGTTAGAGGTCTGATATAAGTTATAGTTAGAGGTCTGATATAAGTTATAGTTAGAGGTCTGATTCTGATATATGTTATAGGTCTTATATAAGTTATAGTTAGAGGTCTGATGGAAGTTATAGGTCTGATATAAGTTAGAGGTCTGATATAAGTTATAGGTCTGATATAAGTTAGAGGTCTGATATAAGTTAGAGGTCTGATATAAGTTAGAGGTCTGATATAAGTTATAGTTAGAGGTCTGATATAAGTTATAGTTAGAGGTCTGATATAAGTTAGAGGTCTGATATAAGTTATAGGTCTGATATAAGTTAGAGGTCTGATATAAGTTAGAGGTCTGATATAAGTTAGAGGTCTGATATAAGTTAGAGGTCTGATTTAAGTTAGAGGTCTGATATAAGTTAGAGGTCTGATATAAGTTATAGTTAGAGGTCTGATATAAGTTATAGGTCTGATATAAGTTAGAGGTCTGATATAAGTTAGAGGTCTGATATAAGTTAGAGGTCTGATATAAGTTAGAGGTCTGATTTAAGTTAGAGGTCTGATATAAGTTAGAGGTCTGATATAAGTTAGAGGTCTGATATAAGTTAGAGGTCTGATCTAAGATAGAGGTCTGATATAAGTTAGAGGTCTGATATAAGTTAGAGGTCTGATATAAGTTAGAGGTCTGATATAAGTTAGAGGTCTGATCTAAGTTAGAGGTCTGATATAAGTTAGAGGTCTGACATTAGTTATAGTTAGAGGTCTGATATAAGTTATAGTTAGAAGAAGCCTAAATATCCACTATTTAATAAAACAATACACAGACTATTATGTTGTAGTTCTAGAACAGTTTAGAGTTTTAGTGTTGTAGTTCTAGAGCAGTTTAGAGTTTTAGTGTTGTAGTTCTAGAGCAGTTTAGAGTTTTAGTGTTGTAGTTCTAGAGCAGTTTAGAGTTTTAGTGTTGTAGTTCTAGAGCAGTTTAGAGTTTTAGTGTTGTAGTTCTAGAACAGTTTAGAGTTTTAGTGTTGTAGTTCTAGAGCAGTTTAGAGTTTTAGTGTTGTAGTTCTAGAGCAGTTTAGAGTTTTAGTGTTGTAGTTCTAGAACAGTTTAGAGTTTTAGTGTTGTAGTTCTAGAGCAGTTTAGAGTTTTAGTGTTGTAGTTCTAGAACAGTTTAGAGTTTTAGTGTTGTAGTTCTAGAGCAGTTTAGAGTTTTAGTGTTGTAGTTCTAGAGCAGTTTAGAGTTTTAGTGTTGTAGTTCTAGAGCAGTTTAGAGTTTTAGTGTTGTAGTTCTAGAGCAGTTTAGAGTTTTAGTGTTGTAGTTCTAGAACAGTTTAGAGTTTTAGTGTTGTAGTTCTAGAGCAGTTTAGAGTTTTAGTGTTGTAGTTCTAGAGCAGTTTAGAGTTTTAGTGTTGTAGTTCTAGAGCAGTTTAGAGTTTTAGTGTTGTAGTTCTAGAACAGTTTAGAGTTTTAGTGTTGTAGTTCTAGAGCAGTTTAGAGTTTTAGTGTTGTAGTTCTAGAGCAGTTTAGAGTTTTAGTGTTGTAGTTCTAGAACAGTTTAGAGTTTTACTGTTGTAGTTCTAGAGCAGTTTAGAGTTTTAGTGTTGTAGTTCTAGAGCAGTTTAGAGTTGTAGTGTTGTAGTTCTAGAGCAGTTTAGAGTTTTAGTGTTGTAGTTCTAGAACAGTTTAGAGTTTTAGTGTTGTAGTTCTAGAGCAGTTTAGAGTTTTAGTGTTGTAGTTCTAGAGCAGTTTAGAGTTTTAGTGTTGTAGTTCTAGAGCAGTTTAGAGTTTTACTGTTGTAGTTCTAGAGCAGTTTAGAGTTTTAGTGTTGTAGTTCTAGAGCAGTTTAGAGTTTTAGTGTTGTAGTTCTAGAGCAGTTTAGAGTTTTAGTGTTGTAGTTCTAGAGCAGTTTAGAGTTTTAGTGTTGTAGTTCTAGAGCAGTTTAGAGTTTTAGTGTTGTAGTTCTAGAGCAGTTTAGAGTTTTAGTGTTGTAGTTCTAGAGCAGTTTAGAGTTTTAGTGTTGTA
>NC_092159.1:3391380-3408880 GCF_045791955.1 Oncorhynchus clarkii lewisi | reverse complement strand
CCCTGTATATAGCCTCCACATTGACTCTGTACTGGTACCTCCTGTATATAGCCTCCACATTGACTCTGTACTGGTACCCCCTGTATATAGCCTCCACATTGACTCTGTACTGGTACCCCCTGTATATAGCCTCCACATTGACTCTGTACTGGTACCCCCAGTATATAGCCTCCACATTGACTCTGTACTGGTACCCCCTGTATATAGCCTCCACATTGACTCTGTACTGGTACCCCCAGTATATAGCCTCCACATTGACTCTGTACTGGTACCCCCTGTATATAGCCTCCACATTGACTCTGTACTGGTACCTCCTGTATATAGCCTCCACATTGACTCTGTACTGGTACCCCCTGTATATAGCCTCCACATTGACTCTGTACTGGTACCCCCTGTATATAGCCTCCACATTGACTCTGTACTGGTACCCCCTGTATATAGCCTCCACATTGACTCTGTACTGGTACCTCCTGTATATAGCCTCCACATTGACTCTGTACTGGTACCCCCTGTATATAGCCTCCACATTGACTCTGTACTGGTACCCCCTGTATATAGCCTCCACATTGACTCTGTACTGGTACCTCCTGTACATAGCCTCCACATTGACTCTGTACTGGTACCCCCTGTATATAGCCTCCACATTGACTCTGTACTGGTACCCCCTGTATATAGCCTCCACATTGACTCTGTACTGGTACCCCTGTATATAGCCTCCACATTGACTCTGTACTGGTACCCCTGTATATAGCCTCCACATTGACTCTATACTGGTACCTCCTGTATATAGCCTCCACATTGACTCTGTACTGGTACCCCCTGTATATAGCCTCCACATTGACTCTGTACTGGTACCCCCTGTATACAGCCTCCACATTAACTCTGTACTGGTACCTCCTGTATATAGCCTCCACATTGACTCTGTACTGGTACCCCTGTATATAGCCTCCACATTGACTCTATACTGGTACCTCCTGTATATAGCCTCCACATTGACTCTGTACTGGTACCCCCTGTATATAGCCTCCACATTGACTCTGTACTGGTACCCCCTGTATACAGCCTCCACATTAACTCTATACTGGTACCCCCTGTATACAGCCTCCACATTAACTCTGTACTGGTACCTCCTGTATATAGCCTCCACATTGACTCTGTACTGGTACCCCTGTATATAGCCTCCACATTGACTCTGTACTGGTACCCCTGTATATAGCCTCCACATTGACTCTATACTGGTACCCCCTGTATATAGCCTCCACATTGACTCTGTACTGGTACCCCTGTATATAGCCTCCACATTGACTCTGTACTGGTACCCCTGTATATAGCCTCCACATTGACTCTATACTGGTACCTCCTGTATATAGCCTCCACATTGACTCTGTACTGGTACCCCCTGTATATAGCCTCCACATTGACTCTGTACTGGTACCCCCTGTATATAGCCTCCACATTGACTCTGTACTGGTACCCCCTGTATATAGCCTCCACATTGACTCTGTACTGGTACCCCTGTATATAGCCTCCACATTGACTCTATACTGGTACCTCCTGTATATAGCCTCCACATTGACTCTGTACTGGTACCCCCTGTATATATGGGCGATTGTTCCTGTCTCTGTGTTTGTTGTCACCAGATAGGGCTGTATAGGTTTTCATGTTACGTTTATTGTTTTTGTATTGTTCGTGTTTCATCATTCATCAAAGATGTATCTAATTAACCACTCTGCATTTTGGTCCGACTCTCCTTCACCACAAGAAAACCGTAACAATAGTGTATAGTATATAGTGTGTATAGTGTATATAGTGTATATAGTGTATAGTGTATATAGTGTATATAGTGTATACAGTGTATAGTGTATATAGTGTATAGTGTATAGTATATAGTGTATATAGTGTGTACTCAGTAACAGCAGTACTATTCTCCCCCAGGCCTGCAGCAGTGTATAGTGTATAGTGTATACAGTGTATAGTGTATATAGTGTATAGTGTATAGTGTATATAGTGTATAGTGTGTATAGTGTATAGTACCTACCACCCTGTAGTGTGTACTCAGTAACAGCAGTACTATACTCCCCCAGGCCTGCAGCAGTGTATAGTGTATAGTGTATAGTGTATATAGTGTATAGTGTATATAGTGTATAGTGTATAGTGTATATAGTGTATAGTGTATATAGTGTATAGTACCTACCATCCTGTAGTGTGTACTCAGTAACAGCAGTACTATACTCCCCCAGGCCTGCAGCAGTGTATAGTGTATACAGTGTATAGTGTATATAGTGTATATAGTGTATAGTGTATATAGTGTATAGTATATAGTGTATATAGTGTGTATAGTGTATAGTACCTACCACCCTGTAGTGTGTACTCAGTAACAGCAGTACTATACTCCCCCAGGCCTGCAGCAGTGTATAGTGTATAGTGTATACAGTGTATAGTGTATATAGTGTATAGTATATAGTGTATATAGTGTGTATAGTGTATAGTACCTACCACCCTGTAGTGTGTACTCAGTAACAGCAGTACTATACTCCCCCAGGCCTGCAGCAGTGTATAGTGTATAGTGTATACAGTGTATAGTGTATATAGTGTATAGTGTATATAGTGTATATAGTGTATAGTATATAGTGTGTATAGTGTATAGTACGTACCACCCTGTAGTGTGTACTCAGTAACAGCAGTACTATACTCCCCCAGGCCTGCAGCAGTGTATAGTGTATAGTGTATACAGTGTATAGTGTATAGTGTATAGTGTATATAGTGTATAGTGTATATAGTGTATAGTGTATATAGTGTATAGTGTGTATAGTGTATAGTGTATATAGTGTATAGTGTATATAGTGTATATAGTGTGTATAGTGTATAGTGTATATAGTGTATAGTGTATATAGTGTATAGTGTATATAGTGTATAGTGTATAGTGTATAGTGTATAGTGTGTATAGTGTATAGTGTATATAGTGTATAGTGTATATAGTGTATATAGTGTGTATAGTGTATAGTGTATATAGTGTATAGTGTATATAGTGTATAGTATATAGTGTGTATAGTGTATAGTACCTACCACCCTGTAGTGTGTACTCAGTAACAGCAGTACTATACTCCCCCAGGCCTGCAGCAGTATATAGTGTATAGTGTATAGTGTAAATAGTGTGTATAGTGTATAGTACCTACCACCCTGTAGTGTGTACTCAGTAACAGCAGTACTATACTCCCCCAGGCCTGCAGCAGTGTATAGTGTATAGTGTATATAGTGTATATAGTGTATAGTGTAGTGTATAGTGTATAGTATATAGTATATAGTGTGTATAGTGTATAGTACCTACCTCCCTGTAGTGTGTACTCAGTAACAGCAGTACTATACTCCCCCAGGCATGCAGCAGTGTATAGTGTATATAGTGTGTATAGTGTATAGTACCTACCATCCTGTAGTGTGTACTCAGTAACAGCAGTACTATACTCCCCCAGGCCTGCAGCAGTGTATAGTGTATAGTGTATATAGTGTATAGTGTATACAGTGTATAGTGTATATAGTGTATAGTGTATAGTGTATATAGTGTATAGTGTGTATAGTGTATAGTACCTACCACCCTGTAGTGTGTACTCAGTAACAGCAGTACTATACTCCCCCAGGCCTGCAGCAGTGTATAGTGTATAGTGTATAGTGTATATAGTGTATAGTGTATATAGTGTATAGTGTATAGTGTATATAGTGTATAGTGTATATAGTGTATAGTACCTACCATCCTGTAGTGTGTACTCAGTAACAGCAGTACTATACTCCCCCAGGCCTGCAGCAGTGTATAGTGTATACAGTGTATAGTGTATATAGTGTATATAGTGTATAGTGTATAGTATATAGTGTATATAGTGTGTATAGTGTATAGTACCTACCACCCTGTAGTGTGTACTCAGTAACAGCAGTACTATACTCCCCCAGGCCTGCAGCAGTATATAGTGTATAGTGTATAGTGTATAGTGTGTATAGTGTGTAGTGTATATAGTATATAGTGTGTATAGTGTATAGTGTATAGTGTATATAGTGTATAGTGTATATAGTGTATAGTATATAGTATATAGTGTATATAGTGTGTATAGTGTATAGTACCTACCTCCCTGTAGTGTGTACTCAGTAACAGCAGTACTATACTCCCCCAGGCCTGCAGCAGTGTATAGTGTATAGTGTATATAGTGTATAGTGTGTATAGTGTGTAGTGTATATAGTGTGCAGTGTATATAGTGTATATAGTGTATATAGTGTATAGTGTGTATAGTGTATATAGTGTATAGTATATAGTATATAGTGTGTATAGTGTATAGTACCTACCACCCTGTAGTGTGTACTCAGTAACAGCAGTACTATACTCCCCCAGGCATGCAGCAGTGTATAGTGTATATAGTATATAGTGTATATAGTGTATAGTACCTACCTCCCTGTAGTGTGTACTCAGTAACAGCAGTACTATACTCCCCCAGGCCTGCAGCAGTGTATAGTGTATAGTGTTTATAGTATATAGTGTGTATAGTGTATAGTACCTACCACCCTGTAGTGTGTACTCAGTAACAGCAGTACTATACTCCCCCAGGCCTGCAGCAGTGTATAGTGTATAGTGTTTATAGTATATAGTGTGTATAGTGTATAGTGTATAGTGTGTATAGTGTATAGTGTATATAGTATATAGTGTGTATAGTGTATAGTACCTACCTCCCTGTAGTGTGTACTCAGTAACAGCAGTACTATACTCTCCCAGGCCTGCAGCAGTGTATAGTGTATAGTGTATACAGTGTATAGTGTATAGTGTGTATAGTGTATAGTGTATATAGTGTGTATAGTGTATAGTGTATAGTGTGTATAGTGTATAGTGTATATAGTATATAGTGTGTATAGTGTATAGTGTATATAGTATATAGTGTGTATAGTGTATAGTGTATAGTGTGTATAGTGTATAGTGTATATAGTATATAGTGTATATAGTGTATAGTACCTACCTCCCTGTAGTGTGTACTCAGTAACAGCAGTACTATACTCCCCCAAGCCTGCAGCAGTGTAGGCAGCCAGTTGTATCTGATACTGAGTCCAGATTATGAGGTCTGATAGGAGACAGTAGTTTGTCTCTGGACTAGAGATATTCTTCTCTTGGTACTCTCCTGGTAGACCTGCCAGACGATACCTACACACACACACACACACACACACACGGTTTATTGGCGTGGCGTAACAATGAAACATACTTTGGAAATGAAGTGATTAATTTGCAATATTAACATAATTTAAAATAATAATAATAATCAAAATTGTCAATGAGACAATCAGTAACAACAATAATTAAGGGTCAAAGAAGCCATACAATGGACAATACCAATGGAGGACATGGTCTCTCTCTCTCTGTCTGTCTGTCTGTCTCTCTCTCTCTCTGTCTGTCTCTCCCACTCTCTCTGTCTGTCTCTCTCTCTGTCTCTTTCTGTCTCTCTCTGTCTGTCTGTCTCTTTCTCTGTCTCTGTCTGTCTCTCTCCTGTATGTAGAGAGGACTGGGGTCTATAACCTGTATGTAGGGAGGACTGGGGTCTATAACCTGTATGTAGGGAGGACTGGGGTCTATAACCTGTATGTAGGGAGGACTGGGGTCTATAACCTGTATGTAGGGAGGACTGGGGTCTATAACCTGTATGTAGGGAGGACTGGGGTCTATAACCTGTATGTAGGGGAGACTGGGGTCTATAACCTGTATGTAGGGAGGACTGGGGTCTTTAACCTGTATGTAGGGAGGACTGGGGTCTATAACCTGTATGTAGGGAGGACTGGGGTCTATAACCTGTATGTAGGGAGGACTGGGGTCTATAACCTGTATGTAGAGAGGACTGGGGTCTATAACCTGTATGTAGGGAGGACTGGGGTCTATAACCTGTATGTAGGGAGGACTGGGGTCTATAACCTGTATGTAGGGAGGACTGGGGTCTATAACCTGTATGTAGGGAGGACTGGGGTCTATAACCTGTATGTAGGGAGGACTGGGGTCTTTAACCTGTATGTAGGGAGGACTGGGGTCTATAACCTGTATGTAGGGAGGACTGGGGTCTATAACCTGTATGTAGGGAGGACTGGGGTCTATAACCTGTATGTAGGGAGGACTGGGGTCTATAACCTGTATGTAGGGAGGACTGGGGTCTATAACCTGTATGTAGGGAGGACTGGGGTCTATAACCTGTATGTAGGGAGGACTGGGGTCTATAACCTGTATGTAGGGAGGACTGGGGTCTATAACCTGTATGTAGGGAGGACTGGGGTCTATAACCTGTATGTAGGGAGGACTGGGGTCTATAACCTGTATGTAGGGAGGACTGGGGTCTATAACCTGTATGTAGGGAGGACTGAGGTCTATAACCTGTATGTAGGGAGGACTGGGGTCTATAACCTGTATGTAGGGAGGACTGGGGTCTATAACCTGTATGTAGGGAGGACTGGGGTCTATAACCTGTATGTAGGGAGGACTGGGGTCTTTAACCTGTATGTAGGGAGGACTGGGGTCTTTACTATAACCTATATGTGCCTCACGGGCATGGGAAAGGCATATGCATGCAAATTAAATACTGTCGTAAAAAAAGTTTTGTGTTTTTGCGGACATTACAGTAGTTTTTATTCCATTGTTGTTGTTTTTTTTTGGGGGGGGGGGGTAATACTATTTACTATCTACTGCATCTATCTCCAACACTCCCCTCCTAAATGAGGACGTATCCTTGGAGCAGTCCATTGGTTTTTTGGAGGGGGGGTGGGGGGTGGGGGGGTAATACTGTTGTATTGACTATCTACTGCATCTATCTCCAACACTCCCCTCCTACCTGAGGACGTATCCTCGGAGCAGTCCATTGTGCTGCGGTTCTGGGGGAGGCTGCCACTGGACCATGATAGACTGGTTGGTACGACCCGACGCCACCATGTTCTTAGGAGGAGCGCTGGGAGCCTCCTCTCTCAGCATCAACCTGGGAGGACACAGACACAACAGGTTTTAGATGTACCGATTCCATGGCACATTTATATTATATATACTATATATACAGTACCAGTCAAAGGTTTGGACACACCTACTCATTCAAGGGTTTTTCTTCATTTGTACTATTTTCTACATTATAGAATAATAGTGAAGACATCAAAACTATTTTCTACATTATAGAATAATAGTGAAGACATCAAAACTATTTTCTACATTATAGAATAATAGTGAAGACATCAAAACTATTTTCTACATTATAGAATAACAGTGAAGACATTAAAACTATGAAATAACACACATGGAATCATGTAGTAACCAAGAAAGAGTCAAGATAAAAATATATTTTCTATTTTCTTTTCTTCAAAGTAGCAACCCTTTGCCTTGATGACAGCATTGCACACTAAAACCACAAGGCCTCTGAGTTGGGTATTGATAGAAGACTCTAACCACAAGGCCTCTGAGTTGGGTATTGGTAGAAGACTAAAACCACAAGGCCTCTGAGTTGGGTATTGGTGGAGGAATCTAACCACAAGGCCTCTGAGTTGGGTATTGGTAGAAGACTCTAACCACAAGGCCTCTGAGTTGGGTATTGGTAGAAGACTCTAACCACAAGGCCTCTGAGTTGGGTATTGGTAGAAGACTAAAACCACAAGGCATCTGAGTTGGGTATTGGTAGAAGACTCTAACCCCAAGGCCTCTGAGTTGGGTATTGGTAGAAGACTCTAACCACAAGGCCTCTGAGTTGGGTATTGGTAGAAGACTAAAACCACAAGGCATCTGAGTTGGGTATTGGTAGAAGACTCTAACCCCAAGGCCTCTGAGTTGGGTATTGGTAGAAGACTCTAACCACAAGGCCTCTGAGTTGGGTATTGGTAGAAGACTAAAACCACAAGGCCTCTGAGTTGGGTATTGGTAGAAGACTCTAACCTCAAGGCCTCTGAGTTGGGTATTGGTAGAAGACTCTAACCACAAGGCCTCTGAGTTGGGTATTGGTAGAATACTCTAACCACAAGGCCTCTGAGTTGGGTATTGGTAGAAGACTAACCACAAGGCATGCTTAATATAATATATATATATAGTTGTGGATCAAACACGTGGAACGGCTGGGGATCAGGTGAGTTAGTTGAGGGCTACAACACATGGAACGGCTGGGGATCAGGTGAGTTAGTGGAGGGCTACAACACATGGAACGGCTGGGGATCAGGTGAGTTAGTGGAGGGCTACAACACATGGAACGGCTGGGGATCAGGTGAGTTAGTGGAGGGCTACAACACATGGAACGGCTGGGGATCAGGTGAGTTAGTTGAGGGCCGAGGTCACCGAGGACAGGTTTGAAAACCACTGGCCTCATTTCTCTCTCAACGTCACTGATTGGCCGGGAAAGTCCTGCTGTCCAAAAAAAACGGCACCCTATTCCCTATATAGTGGACTACTTTCAACCAGCACCCACAGTATGTAGGGAATAGGATACGGTTTGGGACACAGCACTGGTCTCCCAGTTCTGAATCAGTCTCTCATTAGAAGGGAAGGAAGAAAACTCCTCTACTGTACTGCAATACTAAAGATTACCCTCCCTCCCTCCCTCCCTCCCTCCCTCCCTCCCTCCCTCCCTCCCTCCCTCCCTCCCTCCCTCCCTCCCTCTCCTCCCTCCCTCCCTCCCTCCCCATCATCCCTACCAGTGTAGTTCAGCAGTAACTTTACCAGACAACTGTTACTATGAATGAGTATGAAACTATCTACTCTATTAAATATAACTACCATCATATCATCATTCATCCCCCCTCTCTCTCTCTCTCTCTCTCTCTCTCTCTGTAGACAGGACTGCAGTGCAGTGTCCTTAATAGATAAATCAGTATTAGTTAGGATGACTGCAGCTCTCCATCTCTTTCTCCATCCACCCCTCTCTCTCTATCCATCCTGTCTCTCTATCCATCCTCTCTCTCTACCCATCCTCTCTCTCTATCCATCCTCTCTCATCCCTCTCTCTCTCCATCCATCCTCTCTCTCTATCCATCCTCTCTCTATATCCATCCTCTCTCATCCCTCTCTCTCTATCCATCCTCTCTCTCTCTCCATCATCCTCTCTCTCTCTCCATCCATCCTCTCTCTCTATCCATCCTCTCTCTTTATCCACCCTCTCTCATCCATCTCTCTCCATCCATCCTCTCTCTCTATCCATCCTCTCTCTTTATCCATCCTCTCTCATCCCTCTCTCTCCATATATCCTCTCTCTATCCATCCTCTCTCTTTATCCATCCTCTCTCATCCCTCTCTCTCCATATATCCTCTCTCTATCCATCCTCTCGCTCTATCCATCCTCTCTCATCCCTCTCTCTCTATCCATCCTCTCTCTTTATCCATCCTCTCTCATCCCTCTCTCTTTATCTATCCTCTCTCTATCCATCCTCTCTCTATCCATCCTCTCTCTCCATCCTCTCTCTCTATTCATCATCTCTCATCCCTCTCTCTCCATCCATTCTCTCTCTATCCATCCTCTCTCATCCCTCTCTCTTTATCCATCCTCTCTCTCCATCCATCCTCTCTCACCCCTCTCTCTCCATCCATCCTCTCTGTCTATCCATCCTATTCTCTCCATATCTAATCAGTAATTTAGGCTCTTCCGCACCCCGTTGTTTTTCAAGTAACTTTGGCTGGGCCGTTAACACCCTAACCACAGTGTTCAGCCGGTCCATTCCACTGTGTTAAGGGTCTCTCACCCTAACCACCCAGCCGGTCCATTCCACTGTGTTAAGGGTCTCTCACCCTAACCACCCAGCCGGTCCATTCCACCGTGTTAAGGGTCTCTCACCCTAACCACCCAGCCGGTCCATTCCACTGTGTTAAGGGTCTCTCACCCTAACCTCCCAGCCGGTCCATTCCACTGTGTTAAGGGTCTCTCACCCTAACCTCCCAGCCGGTCCATTCCACTGTGTTAAGGGTCTCTCACCCTAACCACCCAGCCGGTCCATTCCACTGTGTTAAGGGTCTCTCACCCTAACCACCCAGCCGGTCCATTCCACTGTGTTAAGGGTCTCTCACCCTAACCACCCAGCCGGTCCATTCCACTGTGTTAAGGGTCTCTCACCCTAACCACAGCCATATGGTTTTAGCTTCAGGACTGTCTGGTCTTTCTCTGTCTCTCTGTCGCTCTGTGTCTGTTTCTCTCTCTCTGTCTGTGTCTCTCTGTCTCTTTGTCTCTCTGTCTCTCTGTCTCTGTGTCTCTGTGTCTCTCTCTCTGTCTCTCTCTCTCTCTGTGTCTCTGTCTCTTTGTCTCTGCCTCTCTGTCTCTCTCTCTGTCTCTGTCTCTGTCTCTGTCTCTGTGTCTCTCTGTCTGTCTCTGTCTCTCTCTCTGTCTCTCTGTGTCTCTCTCTCTGTCTCTCTGTCTCTCTCTGTCTCTCTTTCTCTCCATCTCTCGCCATCCCTCTCCCTAAATCTCTCTCCCCTTCTCCATCCCTCTCCCTAAATCTCTCTCTCCCACCCTCACCATCCATCCCCCTCTCCATCCCTCCCCTAAATCTATCTCTCACTGTCTCTGTCTTGGGCTCTCTCTTTTCTCTCTCTCTCCCACCAGCCCCCTCTTTAAGCAGCTCAGTGATTCTCCATAAGCTTTTTAGACATTAGCCATAGCGTGGTAATCTGTGTGTGTGTGTGTGTGTGTGTGTGTGTGTGTGTGTGTGTGTGTGTGTGTGTGTGTGTGTGTGTGTGTGTGTGTGTGTGTGTGTGTGTGAGAGAGAGAGAGAGAGAGAGAGAGAGAGAGGGTGAAAGGTGTTTGTTAGAGAGGATGTGTGAGGCAGGATGGTGGTGTGATACAGACCAGTAGCTTTACAGCTGAGGCTATGCTTCTATTACATTACATTATACACACTCAGCTTTTTTACATTCTTTTTCCAGATTTTTGGGGGTAGAAAAAAAAATCATATTTACCCCTAACCCTCAACCTAAAACCTAACCCTCAACCTAAACCTAACCTTAACCCTCAAACCTAAACCTAACCCCTAACCCTCAACCTAAACTTAACCCTCAACCTAACCCCTAACCCTCAACCTAAACCTAACCTTAACCCTAAACCTAACCCCTAACCCTCAACCTAAACCTAACCCCTAACCTTAACCCTCAAACCTAAACCTAACACCTAACCCTCAACCTAAACTTAACACTCAACCTAACCCCTAACCCTCAACCTAAACCTAACCTTAACCCTAAACCTAACCCCTAACCCTCAACCTAAACCTAACCTTAACCCTAAACCTAACCCCTAACCGTCAACCTAAACTTAACCCTCAACCTAAACCTAACCTTAACCCTCAAACCTAACCTTAACCCTCAACCTAACCCTAACCCTCAACCTAAACCTAACCCTCAACCTAACCCTAACCCTAACCCCTAACCCTCAACCTAAACCTAACCCTAACCCCTAACCCTCAACCTAACCCCTAACCCTATAATGATGGTGGATGGTGTATAATGGTGGTGGATGGTGTATAATGGAGGTGGATGGTGTATAATGGAGGTGGATGGTGTATAATGGATGGTGGATGATGTATAATGGAGGTGGATGGTGTATAATGGAGGTGGATGGTGTATAATGGAGGTGGATGGTGTATAATGGAGGTGGATGGTGTATAATGGATGGTGGATGGTGTATAATGGAGGTGGATGGTGTATAATGGAGGTGGATGGTGTATAATGGAGGTGGATGGTGTATAATGGTGGTGGATGGTGTATAATGGATGGTGTATAATGGAGGTGGATGGTGTATAATGGAGGTGGATGGTGTAAACTGGAAGTGGATGGTGTATAATGGAGGTGGATGGTGTATAATGGAGGTGGATGGTGTATAATGGAGGTGGATGGTGTATAATGGAGGTGGATGGTGTATAATGGATGGTGTATAATGGTGGTGGATGGTGTATAATGGATGGTGTATAATGGAGGTGGATGGTGTATAATGGAGGTGGATGGTGTAAACTGGAGGTGGATGGTGTATAATGGAGGTGGATGGTGTATAATGGAGGTGGATGGTGTATAATGGAGGTGGATGGTGTATAATGGATGGTGTATAATGGTGGTGGATGGTGTATAATGGATGGTGTATAATGGAGGTGGATGGTGTATAATGGAGGTGGATGGTGTAAACTGGAGGTGGATGGTGTATAATGGAGGTGGATGGTGTATAATGGAGGTGGATGGTGTATAATGGAGGTGGATGGTGTATAATGGTGGTGGATGGTGTATAATGGTGGTGGATGGTGTATAATGGAGGTGGATGGTGTATAATGGAGGTGGATGGTGTATAATGGATGGTGTATAATGGTGGTGGATGGTGTATAATGGTGGTGGATGGTGTATAATGGAGGTGGATGGTGTATAATGGAGGTGTATGGTGTATAATGGAGGTGGATGGTGTATAATGGAGGTGGATGGTGTATAATGGAGGTGGGTGGTGTATAATGGAGGTGAATGGTGTATAATGGAGGTGGATGGTGTATAATGGATGGTGGATGGTGTATAATGGAGGTGGATGGTGTATAATGGAGGTGGATGGTGTATAATGGAGGTGGATGGTGTATAATGGTGGTGGATGGTGTATAATGGAGGTGGATGGTGTATACTGGAGGTGGATGGTGTATAATGGAGGTGGATGGTGTATAATGGATGGTGTATAATGGTGGTGGATGGTGTATACTGGAGGTGGATGGTGTATAATGGAGGTGGATGGTGTATAATGGAGGTGGATGGTGTATAATGGAGGTGGATGGTGTATAATGGAGGTGAATGGTGTATAATGGAGGTGGATGGTGTATAATGGAGGTGGATGGTGTATAATGGATGGTGTATAATGGAGGTGGATGGTGTATAATGGAGGTGGATGGTGTATAATGGAGGTGGATGGTGTATAATGGAGGTGGATGGTGTATAATGGATGGTGTATAATGGTGGTGGATGGTGTATAATGGAGGTGGATGGTGTATAATGGATGGTGTATAATGGTGGTGGATGGTGTATACTGGAGGTGGATGGTGTATAATGGATGGTGTATAATGGTGGTGGATGGTGTATACTGGAGGTGGATGGTGTATAATGGATGGTGTATAATGGAGGTGTATGGTGTATAATGGATGGTGTACAATGGTGGTGGATGGTGTATACTGGAGGTGGATGGTGTATAATGGATGGTGTATAATGGTGGTGGATGGTGTATAATGGAGGTGGATGGTGTATAATGGTGGTGGATGGTGTATACTGGAGGTGGATGGTGTATACTGGAGGTGGATGGTGTATAATGGAGGTGGATGGTGTATAAGGGAGGTGGATGGTGTATAATGGTGGTGGATGGTGTATAATGGAGGTGGATGGTGTATAATGGTGGTGGATGGTGTATAATGGAGGTGGATGGTGTATAATGGAGGTGGATGGTGTATAATGGAGGTGGATGGTGTATACTGGAGGTGGATGGTGTATAATGGAGGTGGATGGTGTATAATGGTGGTGGATGGTGTATAATGGATGGTGTATAATGGTGGTGGATGGTGTATAATGGAGGTGGATGGTGTATAATGGAGGTGGATGGTGTATAATGGTGGTGGATGGTGTATAATGGAGGTGGATGGTGTATAATGGTGGTGGATGGTGTATAATGGATGGTGGATGGTGTATAATGGATGGTGGATGGTGTATAATGGAGGTGGATGGTGTATAATGGAGGTGGATGGTGTGTACTGGATGGACACCTGACCACTTGTGGTAGTAGTTCATCCAGAGCTTCTGACTTTACATAAATACCATCTCTGTCCCTCTCTCACAGTCTCAGTCATATTCCTCTATGAAAACATAGAGTGTGTGTGTGTGTGTGTGTGTGCGTGTGTTTGAGACCTTGGTCTGTGGAGGGTGGCAGCATTGCACCTGGAGCCAGATGCTACCTCGTTACCGATGGCAACCCACACCAGGGAAACGAGCGTTCAACAACATTACACAGAAAGAATGTCTACAGTTTGTGTGTGTGCGTGAATAGCATGGGGCACTCAGATTGATGATGATTGATGGAAACAGAGGGAGAGAGAGAGAGAGAGAGAGAGAGAGGGAGAGAGAGAGAGGGAGGGGAGAGGGATGGGGAGAGGGAGAAAGAGAGGGAGGGAAAGAGGGAGAGAGAAAGAGAGGGATGGGGAGAGGGAGGGGAGAGGGAGAGAGAAAGAGAGGGAGGGGGAGAGGGAGAGAGAAAGAGAGGGAGGGGGAGAGGGAGAGGGAGGGAGAGGGAGAGAGAAAGAGAGGGTGGGGGAGAGGGAGAGGGAGGGGAGAGGGAGAGAGAGAGAGAGAGGGAGGGGGAGAGGGAGAAAGAGAGGGAGAGGAAGGGGGAGAGGGAGAGAGAAAGAGAGGGAGGGGGAGAGGGAGAGGGAGGAGAGAGGGAGAGAGAAAGAGAGGGAGGGGGAGAGGGAGAGAGAAAGAGAGGGAGGGGGAGAGGGAGTGGGAGGGGAGAGGGAGAGAGAAAGAGAGGGAGGGGGAGAGGGAGAGGGAGGGGAGAGGGAGAGAGAAAGAGAGGGAGGGGGAGAGAGAGAGAGAGGGGGAGAGGGAGGGGGAGAAAGAGAGGGGGAGGGGGAGACAGAGAAAGAGAGGGAGAGGAAGGGGGAGAGGGAGAGAGAAAGAGAGGGAGGGGGAGAGGGAGAGGGAGGGGAGAGAGGGAGAGAGAGAGAGAGAGGGAGAGAGAGAGAGGGAGGGGAGAGGGATGGGGAGAGGGAGAAAGAGAGGGAGGGAAAGAGGGAGAGAGAAAGAGAGGGATGGGGAGAGGGAGGGGAGAGGGAGAGAGAAAGAGAGGGAGGGGGAGAGGGAGAGAGAAAGAGAGGGAGGGGGAGAGGGAGAGGGAGGGAGAGGGAGAGAGAAAGAGAGGGTGGGGGAGAGGGAGAGGGAGGGGAGAGGGAGAGAGAAAGAGAGGGAGAGAGAGAGAGAGAGGGAGGGGGAGAGGGAGAAAGAGAGGGAGAGGAAGGGGGAGAGGGAGAGAGAAAGAGAGGGAGGGGGAGAGGGAGAGGGAGGAGAGAGGGAGAGAGAAAGAGAGGGAGGGGGAGAGGGAGAGAGAAAGAGAGGGAGGGGAAGAGGGAGTGGGAGGGGAGAGGGAGAGAGAAAGAGAGTGAGGGGGAGAGGGAGAGGGAGGGGAGAGGGAGAGAGAAAGAGAGGGAGGGGGAGAGAGAGAGAGAGGGGGAGAGGGAGGGGGAGAAAGAGAGGGGGAGGGGGAGAGAGAAAGAGAGGGAGAGGAAGGGGGAGAGGGAGAGAGAAAGAGAGGGAGGGGGAGAGGGAGAGGGAGGGGAGAGGGAGAGAGAAAGAGAGGGAGGGGGAGAGGGAGAGAGAAAGAGAGGGAGGGGGAGAGGGAGAGGGAGGGGAGAGGGAGAGAGAAAGAGAGGGAGGGGGAGAGGGAGAGAGAAAGAGAGGGAGGGGGAGAGGGAGAGGGAGGGGAGAGGGAGAGAGAAAGAGAGGGAGGGGGAAAGGGAGAGGGAGGGAAGAGGGAGAGAGAAAGAGAGGGAGGGGGAGAGGGAGAGGGAGGGGACAGAGTCCTTTTAAGTAATTTTAAAAGTAGTTTCTTTTAAATCAAAAGGAAAACGTTTGAGAGCTCAGCCCTAATGCAGATTCCTTCCCTTTAAACGGTTTCTCTTTTACCATGTTAACGGTGTGTGTGTGTGTGTGTGTGTGTGTGTGTGTGTGTGTGTGTGTGTGTTTGTGTGTGTGTGTGTGTGTGTGTGTGTGTGTGTGTGTGTGTGTGGTAATTGGCTACTTCAATAAGGTTTCTCAGTTTGGAGTTAATCTGGGGTCCTTTGATCAGACAGGGACTCTCCTTGGACACCTTGACTCTAAGGACCCCGCGTCTCCATGGAGACCGTTGTCGTAACGACTCCCTGATCACCCAGAGAGACAGAGAGAGAGAGAGAAATAAGAAATGTAATGTTTTCTTGGTGTGATGAAGTCTAACAGCGGACTGTAGTGTGACATCATCTAGTCTAACAGCGGACTGTAGTGTGACATCATCTAGTCTAACAGTGGACTGTAGTGTGACATCATCTAGTCTAACAGTGGACTGTAGTGTGACATCATCTAGTCTAACAGCGGACTGTAGTGTGACATCATCTAGTCTAACAGCGGACTGTAGTGTGACATCATCTAGTCTAACAGCGGACTGTAGTGTGACATCATCTAGTCTAACAGTGGACTGTAGTGTGACATCATCTAGTCTAACAGCTGACTGTAGTGTGACATCATCTAGTCTAACAGTGGACTGTAGTGTGACATCATCTAGTCTAACAGTGGACTGTAGTGTGACATCATCTAGTCTAACAGCGGACTGTAGTGTGACATCATCTAGTCTAACAGTGGACTGTAGTGTGACATCATCTAGTCTAACAGTGGACTGTAGTGTGACATCATCTAGTCTAACAGTGGACTGTAGTGTGACATCATCTAGTCTAACAGTGGACTGTAGTGTGACATCATCTAGTCTAACAGTGGACTGTAGTGTGACATCATCTAGTCTAACAGTGGACTGTAGTGTGACATCATCTAGTCTAACAGTGGACTGTATGTAGTGTGACATCTAGTCTACTGAACTCTCTCTCTACCTCCCTCCCTCTCTCTGTCTCTGTCTGCCTCCCTCTCTCTCTACCTCTCTCTCTCTCTCTCTGTCTCTCTGTCTCTCTCTCTCTCTCTCTCTCTCTCTCTCTCTCTCTCTCTCTCTCTCTACCTCTTCTTTCTCTCTCTCTACCTATGTGTCTCTCGCTCTACCTTCTCTCTCTCCCTCTGTCTCTCTCTCTCTCTCTCTCTACCTCTTCTTTCTCTCTCTCTACCTCTGTCTCTCGCTCTACCTTCTCTCTCTCTCTCCCTCTGTCTCTCTCTCTACCTCTGTCTCTCTCTCTCCTCTGTGTCTCTCTCTCTACCTCTGTCTCTCTCTCTACCTCTGTCTCTCTCTACCTCTGTGTCTCTCTCTCTACCTCCTCTCTCTCTCTCTCTCTGTCTCTCTCTCTCTCTCTCTCTACCTCTTCTTTCTCTCTCTCTACCTATGTGTCTCTCGCTCTACCTTCTCTCTCTCTCCCTCTGTCTCTCTCTCTACCTCTGTCTCTCTCTCTCCTCTGTGTCTCTCTCTCTACCTCTGTGTCTCTCTCTCTACCTCCTCTCTCTCTCTCTCCCTCTCTACCTCTTCTTTCTCTCTCTCTACCTCTGTGTCTCTCTCTCTACCTTCTCTCTCTCTCCCTCTGTCTCTCTCTCTACCTCCTCTGTCTCTCTCTCTGTCTCTCTCTCTCTACCTCCTCCGTCTCTCTCTCTCTACCTCCTCTGTCTCTCTCTCTGTCTCTCTCTACCTCCTCTCTCTCTCTCTCTATCTCCTCTGTCTCTCTCTCTATCTCATCTGTCTCTGTCTCTCTCTCTCCCTCTGTCTCTCTCTCTCTCTCTCTACCTATGTGTCTCTCTCTACCTCTTCTGTCTCTCTCTCTGTCTGCTGAACAGATTACAACGTGTGTGTAGAAAATGAGAAACACA
>NC_092159.1:3358880-3386380 GCF_045791955.1 Oncorhynchus clarkii lewisi | reverse complement strand
ACCTACATCTATACCCTCCTCTCTCTAGTGTATAACCTACATCTATACCCTCCTCTCTCTAGTGTATAACCTACATCTATACCCTCCTCTCTCTAGTGTATAACCTACATCTATACCCTCCTCTCTCTAGTGTATAACCTACATCTAAACCCTCCTCTCTCTAGTGTATAACCTACATCTATACCCTCCTCTCCCTCTCTCTAGTGTATAACCTACATCTAAACCCTCCTCTCTCTAGTGTATAACCTACATCTAAACCCTCCTCTCCCTAGTGTATAACCTACATCTATACCCTCCTCTCCCTAGTGTATAACCTACATCTAAACCCTCCTCTCTCTAGTGTATAACCTACATCTAAACCCTCCTCTCCCTAGTGTATAACCTACATCTATACCCTCCTCTCCCTCTCTCTAGTGTATAACCTACATCTAAACCCTCCTCTCTCTAGTGTATAACCTACATCTATACCCTCCTCTCTCTAGTGTATAACCTACATCTATACCCTCCTCTCTCTAGTGTATAACCTACATCTATACCCTCCTCTCTCTAGTGTATAACCTACATCTATACCCTTCTCTCCCTCTCTCTAGTGTATAACCTACATCTATACCCTCCTCTCCCTCTCTCTAGTGTATAACCTACATCTATACCCTCCTCTCTCTAGTGTATAACCTACATCTATACCCTCCTCTCTCTAGTGTATAACCTACATCTATACCCTCCTCTCTCTAGTGTATAACCTACATCTATACCCTCCTCTCTCTAGTGTATAACCTACATCTATATCCTCCTTTCTCTAGTGTATAACCTACATCTATACCCTCCTCTCTCTAGTGTATAACCTACATCTATACCCTCCTCTCTCTAGTGTATAACCTACATCTATACCCTCCTCTCCCTCTCTCTAGTGTATAACCTACATCTATATCCTCCTTTCTCTAGTGTATAACCTACATCTATACCCTCCTCTCTCTAGTGTATAACCTACATCTATATCCTCCTTTCTCTAGTGTATAACCTACATCTATACCCTCCTCTCTCTAGTGTATAACCTACATCTATACCCTCCTCTCTCTAGTGTATAACCTACATCTATACCCTCCTCTCCCTCTCTCTAGTGTATAACCTACATCTATATCCTCCTCTCCCTCTCTCTAGTGTATAACCTACATCTATACCCTCCTCTCCCTCTCTCTAGTGTATAACCTACATCTAAACCCTCCTCTCTCTAGTGTATAACCTACATCTATACCCTCCTCTCCCTCTCTCTAGTGTATAACCTACATCTATACCCTCCTCTCTCTAGTGTATAACCTACATCTATATCCTCCTCTCCCTCTCTCTAGTGTATAACCTACATCTATACCCTCCTCTCCCTCTCTCTAGTGTATAACCTACATCTAAACCCTCCTCTCCCTCTCTCTAGTGTATAACCTACATCTAAACCCTCCTCTCCCTCTCTCTAGTGTATAACCTACATCTATACCCTCCTATCCCTCTCTCTAGTGTATAACCTACATCTAAACCCTCCTCTCCCTCTCTCTAGTGTATAACCTACATCTAAACCCTCCTCTCCCTCTCTCTAGTGTATAACCTACATCTAAACCCTCCTCTCCCTCTCTCTAGTGTATAACCTACATCTATACCCTCCTCTCCCTCTCTCTAGTGTATAACCTACATCTATACCCTCCTCTCCCTCTCTCTAGTGTATAACCTACATCTAAACCCTCCTCTCCCTCTCTCTAGTGTATAACCTACATCTAAACCCTCCTCTCCCTCTCTCTAGTGTATAACCTACATCTATACCCTCCTCTCCCTCTCTCTAGTGTATAACCTACATCTAAACCCTCCTCTCCCTCTCTCTAGTGTATAACCTACATCTATACCCTCCTCTCCCTCTCTCTAGTGTATAACCTACATCTATACCCTCCTCTCCCTCTCTCTAGTGTATAACCTACATCTATACCCTCCTCTCCCTCTCTCTAGTGTATAACCTACATCTATACCCTCCTCTCTCTAGTGTATAACCTACATATATACCCTCCTCTCCCTCTCTCTAGTGTATAACCTACATCTATACCCTCCTCTCCCTCTCTCTAGTGTATAACCTACATCTATACCCTCCTCTCCCTCTCTCTAGTGTATAACCTACATCTATACCCTCCTCTCCCTCTCTCTAGTGTATAACCTACATCTATACCCTCCTCTCCCTCTCTCTAGTGTATAACCTACATCTATACCCTCCTCTCCCTCTCTCTAGTGTATAACCTACATCTATACCCTCCTCTCCCTCTCTCTAGTGTATAACCTACATCTATACCCTCCTCTCCCTCTCTCTAGTGTATAACCTACATCTATACCCTCCTCTCCCTCTCTCTAGTGTATAACCTACATCTATACCCTCCTCTCCCTCTCTCTAGTGTATAACCTACATCTATACCCTCCTCTCTCTAGTGTATAACCTACATCTATACCCTCCTCTCTCTAGTGTATAACCTACATCTATATCCTCCTCTCCCTCTCTCTAGTGTATAACCTACATCTATATCCTCCTCTCCCTCTCTCTAGTGTATAACCTACATCTATACCCTCCTCTCCCTCTCCCTAGTGTATAACCTACATCTATACCCTCCTCTCCCTCTCTCTAGTGTATAACCTACATCTATACCCTCCTCTCCCTCTCTCTAGTGTATAACCTACATCTATACCCTCCTCTCTCTAGTGTATAACCAACATCTATACCCTCCTTTCCCTCTCTCTAGTGTATAACCTACATCTATACCCTCCTCTCTCTAGTGTATAACCTACATCTATACCCTCCTCTCCCTCTCTCTAGTGTATAACCTACATCTATACCCTCCTCTCCCTCTCTCTAGTGTATAACCTACATCTATATCCTCCTCTCCCTCTCTCTAGTGTATAACCTACATCTAAACCCTCCTCTCTCTAGTGTATAACCTACATCTATACCCTCCTCTCTCTAGTGTATAACCTACATCTATACCCTCCTCTCCCTCTCTCTAGTTTATAACCTACATCTATATCCTCCTCTCCCTCTCTCTAGTGTATAACCTACATCTATACCCTCCTCTCTCTAGTGTATAACCTACATCTATACCCTCCTCTCCCTCTCTCTAGTGTATAACCTACATCTATACCCTCCTCTCCCTCTCTCTAGTGTATAACCTACATCTATGCCCTCCTCTCCCTCTCTCTAGTGTATAACCTACATCTATATCCTCCTCTCCCTCTCTAGTGTATAACCTACATCTATACCCTCCTCTCTCTAGTGTATAACCTACATCTATACCCTCCTCTCTCTAGTGTATAACCTACATCTATACCCTCCTCTCTCTAGTGTATAACCTACATCTATACCCTCCTCTCTCTAGTGTATAACCTACATCTATACCCTCCTCTCCCTCTCTCTAGTGTATAACCTACATCTATATCCTCCTCTCCCTCTCTCTAGTGTATAACCTACATCTATATCCTCCTCTCCCTCTCTCTAGTGTATAACCTACATCTATACCCTCCTCTCCCTCTCTCTAGTGTATAACCTACATCTAAACCCTCCTCTCCCTCTCTCTCTAGTGTATAACCTACATCTATGCCCTCCTCTCCCTCTCTCTAGTGTATAACCTACATCTATATCCTCCTCTCCCTCTCTAGTGTATAACCTACATCTATACCCTCCTCTCTCTAGTGTATAACCTACATCTATACCCTCCTTTCCCTCTCTCTAGTGTATAACCTACATCTATACCCTCCTCTCCCTAGTGTATAACCTACATCTATACCCTCCTCTCCCTCTCTCTAGTGTATAACCTACATCTATACCCTCCTCTCCCTCTCTCTAGTGTATAACCTACATCTATATCCTCCTCTCCCTCTCTCTAGTGTATAACCTACATCTATATCCTCCTCTCCCTCTCTCTAGTGTATAACCTACATCTATACCCTCCTCTCTCTAGTGTATAACCTACATCTATACCCTCCTCTCCCTCTCTCTAGAGTATAACCTACATCTATACCCTCCTCTCCCTCTCTCTAGTGTATAACCTACATCTATATCCTCCTCTCCCTCTCTCTAGTGTATAATCTACATCTATACCCTCCTCTCTCTAGAGTATAACCTACATCTATACCCTCCTCTCCCTCTCTCTAGTGTATAACCTACATCTATACCCTCCTCTCTCTAGTGTATAACCTACATCTATACCCTCCTCTCCCTCTCTCTAGTGTATAACCTACATCTATACCCTCCTCTCTCTAGTGTATAACCTACATCTATACCCTCATCTCCCTCATTCTAGAGTATAACCTACATCTATACCCTCATCTCCCTCTCTCTAGAGTATAACCTACATCTATATCCTCCTCTCCCTCTCTAGTGTATAACCTACATCTATACCCTCCTCTCTCTAGTGTATAACCTACATCTATACCCTCCTCTCCCTCTCTCTAGTGTATAACCTACATCTATACCCTCCTCTCTCTAGTGTATAACCTACATCTATACCCTCCTCTCCCTCTCTCTAGTGTATAACCTACATCTATACCCTCCTCTCTCTAGTGTATAACCTACATCTATACCCTCCTCTCCCTCTCTCTAGTGTATAACCTACATCTATATCCTCCTCTCCCTCTCTCTAGTGTATAACCTACATCTATACCCTCCTCTCCCTCTCTAGTGTATAACCTACATCTATACCCTCCTCTCTCTAGTGTATAACCTACATCTATACCCTCCTCTCCCTCTCTCTAGTGTATAACCTACATCTATATCCTCCTCTCCCTCTCTCTAGTGTATAACCTACATCTATACCCTCCTTTCCCTCTCTCTAGTGTATAACCTACATCTATACCCTCCTCTCTCTAGTGTATAACCTACATCTATAGCCTCCTCTCCCTCTCTCTAGTGTATAACCTACATCTATACCCTCCTCTCCCTCTCTCTAGTGTATAACCTACATCTATATCCTCCTCTCCCTCTCTCTAGTGTATAACCTACATCTATATCCACCTCTCCCTCTCTCTAGTGTATAACCAACATCTATACCCTCCTCTCTCTAGTGTATAACCTACATCTATACCCTCCTCTCTCTAGTGTATAACCTACATCTATACCCTCCTCTCTCTAGTGTATAACCTACATCTATACCCTCCTCTCTCTAGTGTATAACCTACATCTATACCCTCCTCTCTCTAGTGTATAACCTACATCTATACCCTCCTCTCCCTCTCTCTAGTGTATAATCTACATCTATACCCTCCTCTCTCTAGCGCATAACCTACATCTATACCCGCCTCTCTCTAGTGTATAACCTACATCTATACCCTCCTCTACCTCTCTCTAGTGTATAACCTACATCTATATCCTCCTCTCCCTCTCTCTAGTGTATAACCTACATCTATATCCTCCTCTCCCTCTCTCTAGTGTATAACCTACATCTATACCCTCCTCTCTCTAGTGTATAACCTACATCTATACCCTCCTCTCTCTAGTGTATAACCTACATCTATACCCTCCTCTCCCTCTCTCTAGTGTATAACCTACATCTATACCCTCCTCTCCCTCTCTCTAGTGTATAACCTACATCTATGCCCTCCTCTCCCTCTCTCTAGTGTATAACCTACATCTATATCCTCCTCTCCCTCTCTAGTGTATAACCTACATCTATACCCTCCTCTCTCTAGTGTATAACCTACATCTATACCCTCCTCTCTCTAGTGTATAACCTACATCTATACCCTCCTCTCTCTAGTGTATAACCTACATCTATAACCTCCTCTCTCTAGTGTATAACCTACATCTATGCCCTCCTCTCCCTCTCTCTAGTGTATAACCTACATCTATATCCTCCTCTCCCTCTCTAGTGTATAACCTACATCTATACCCTCCTCTCTCTAGTGTATAACCTACATCTATACCCTCCTCTCTCTAGTGTATAACCTACATCTATACCCTCCTCTCTCTAGTGTATAACCTACATCTATACCCTCCTCTCTCTAGTGTATAACCTACATCTATACCCTCCTCTCCCTCTCTCTAGTGTATAACCTACATCTATATCCTCCTCTCCCTCTCTCTAGTGTATAACCTACATCTATATCCTCCTCTCCCTCTCTCTAGTGTATAACCTACATCTATACCCTCCTCTCCCTCTCTCTAGTGTATAACCTACATCTAAACCCTCCTCTCCCTCTCTCTCTAGTGTATAACCTACATCTATGCCCTCCTCTCCCTCTCTCTAGTGTATAACCTACATCTATATCCTCCTCTCCCTCTCTAGTGTATAACCTACATCTATACCCTCCTCTCTCTAGTGTATAACCTACATCTATACCCTCCTTTCCCTCTCTCTAGTGTATAACCTACATCTATACCCTCCTCTCCCTAGTGTATAACCTACATCTATACCCTCCTCTCCCTCTCTCTAGTGTATAACCTACATCTATACCCTCCTCTCCCTCTCTCTAGTGTATAACCTACATCTATATCCTCCTCTCCCTCTCTCTAGTGTATAACCTACATCTATATCCTCCTCTCCCTCTCTCTAGTGTATAACCTACATCTATACCCTCCTCTCTCTAGTGTATAACCTACATCTATACCCTCCTCTCCCTCTCTCTAGAGTATAACCTACATCTATACCCTCCTCTCCCTCTCTCTAGTGTATAACCTACATCTATATCCTCCTCTCCCTCTCTCTAGTGTATAATCTACATCTATACCCTCCTCTCTCTAGAGTATAACCTACATCTATACCCTCCTCTCCCTCTCTCTAGTGTATAACCTACATCTATACCCTCCTCTCTCTAGTGTATAACCTACATCTATACCCTCCTCTCCCTCTCTCTAGTGTATAACCTACATCTATACCCTCCTCTCTCTAGTGTATAACCTACATCTATACCCTCATCTCCCTCATTCTAGAGTATAACCTACATCTATACCCTCATCTCCCTCTCTCTAGAGTATAACCTACATCTATATCCTCCTCTCCCTCTCTAGTGTATAACCTACATCTATACCCTCCTCTCTCTAGTGTATAACCTACATCTATACCCTCCTCTCCCTCTCTCTAGTGTATAACCTACATCTATACCCTCCTCTCTCTAGTGTATAACCTACATCTATACCCTCCTCTCCCTCTCTCTAGTGTATAACCTACATCTATACCCTCCTCTCTCTAGTGTATAACCTACATCTATACCCTCCTCTCCCTCTCTCTAGTGTATAACCTACATCTATATCCTCCTCTCCCTCTCTCTAGTGTATAACCTACATCTATACCCTCCTCTCCCTCTCTAGTGTATAACCTACATCTATACCCTCCTCTCTCTAGTGTATAACCTACATCTATACCCTCCTCTCCCTCTCTCTAGTGTATAACCTACATCTATATCCTCCTCTCCCTCTCTCTAGTGTATAACCTACATCTATACCCTCCTTTCCCTCTCTCTAGTGTATAACCTACATCTATACCCTCCTCTCTCTAGTGTATAACCTACATCTATAGCCTCCTCTCCCTCTCTCTAGTGTATAACCTACATCTATACCCTCCTCTCCCTCTCTCTAGTGTATAACCTACATCTATATCCTCCTCTCCCTCTCTCTAGTGTATAACCTACATCTATATCCACCTCTCCCTCTCTCTAGTGTATAACCAACATCTATACCCTCCTCTCTCTAGTGTATAACCTACATCTATACCCTCCTCTCTCTAGTGTATAACCTACATCTATACCCTCCTCTCTCTAGTGTATAACCTACATCTATACCCTCCTCTCTCTAGTGTATAACCTACATCTATACCCTCCTCTCTCTAGTGTATAACCTACATCTATACCCTCCTCTCCCTCTCTCTAGTGTATAATCTACATCTATACCCTCCTCTCTCTAGCGCATAACCTACATCTATACCCGCCTCTCTCTAGTGTATAACCTACATCTATACCCTCCTCTACCTCTCTCTAGTGTATAACCTACATCTATATCCTCCTCTCCCTCTCTCTAGTGTATAACCTACATCTATATCCTCCTCTCCCTCTCTCTAGTGTATAACCTACATCTATACCCTCCTCTCTCTAGTGTATAACCTACATCTATACCCTCCTCTCTCTAGTGTATAACCTACATCTATACCCTCCTCTCCCTCTCTCTAGTGTATAACCTACATCTATACCCTCCTCTCCCTCTCTCTAGTGTATAACCTACATCTATGCCCTCCTCTCCCTCTCTCTAGTGTATAACCTACATCTATATCCTCCTCTCCCTCTCTAGTGTATAACCTACATCTATACCCTCCTCTCTCTAGTGTATAACCTACATCTATACCCTCCTCTCTCTAGTGTATAACCTACATCTATACCCTCCTCTCTCTAGTGTATAACCTACATCTATACCCTCCTCTCTCTAGTGTATAACCTACATCTATACCCTCCTCTCCCTCTCTCTAGTGTATAACCTACATCTATATCCTCCTCTCCCTCTCTCTAGTGTATAACCTACATCTATATCCTCCTCTCCCTCTCTCTAGTGTATAACCTACATCTATACCCTCTTCTCCCTCTCTCTAGTGTATAACCTACATCTAAACCCTCCTCTCCCTCTCTCTCTAGTGTATAACCTACATCTATGCCCTCCTCTCCCTCTCTCTAGTGTATAACCTACATCTATATCCTCCTCTCCCTCTCTAGTGTATAACCTACATCTATACCCTCCTCTCTCTAGTGTATAACCTACATCTATACCCTCCTTTCCCTCTCTCTAGTGTATAACCTACATCTATACCCTCCTCTCCCTAGTGTATAACCTACATCTATACCCTCCTCTCCCTCTCTCTAGTGTATAACCTACATCTATACCCTCCTCTCCCTCTCTCTAGTGTATAACCTACATCTATATCCTCCTCTCCCTCTCTCTAGTGTATAACCTACATCTATATCCTCCTCTCCCTCTCTCTAGTGTATAACCTACATCTATACCCTCCTCTCTCTAGTGTATAACCTACATCTATACCCTCCTCTCCCTCTCTCTAGAGTATAACCTACATCTATACCCTCCTCTCCCTCTCTCTAGTGTATAACCTACATCTATATCCTCCTCTCCCTCTCTCTAGTGTATAATCTACATCTATACCCTCCGCTCTCTAGAGTATAACCTACATCTATACCCTCCTCTCCCTCTCTCTAGTGTATAACCTACATCTATACCCTCCTCTCTCTAGTGTATAACCTACATCTATACCCTCCTCTCCCTCTCTCTAGTGTATAACCTACATCTATACCCTCCTCTCTCTAGTGTATAACCTACATCTATACCCTCATCTCCCTCATTCTAGAGTATAACCTACATCTATACCCTCATCTCCCTCTCTCTAGAGTATAACCTACATCTATATCCTCCTCTCCCTCTCTAGTGTATAACCTACATCTATACCCTCCTCTCTCTAGTGTATAACCTACATCTATACCCTCCTCTCCCTCTCTCTAGTGTATAACCTACATCTATACCCTCCTCTCTCTAGTGTATAACCTACATCTATACCCTCCTCTCCCTCTCTCTAGTGTATAACCTACATCTATACCCTCCTCTCTCTAGTGTATAACCTACATCTATACCCTCCTCTCCCTCTCTCTAGTGTATAACCTATATCTATATCCTCCTCTCCCTCTCTCTAGTGTATAACCTACATCTATACCCTCCTCTCCCTCTCTAGTGTATAACCTACATCTATACCCTCCTCTCTCTAGTGTATAACCTACATCTATACCCTCCTCTCCCTCTCTCTAGTGTATAACCTACATCTATATCCTCCTCTCCCTCTCTCTAGTGTATAACCTACATCTATACCCTCCTTTCCCTCTCTCTAGTGTATAACCTACATCTATACCCTCCTCTCTCTAGTGTATAACCTACATCTATAGCCTCCTCTCCCTCTCTCTAGTGTATAACCTACATCTATACCCTCCTCTCCCTCTCTCTAGTGTATAACCTACATCTATATCCTCCTCTCCCTCTCTCTAGTGTATAACCTACATCTATACCCTCCTCTCCCTAGTGTATAACCTACATCTATACCCTCCTCTCCCTCTCTCTAGTGTATAACCTACATCTATACCCTCCTCTCCCTCTCTCTAGTGTATAACCTACATCTATATCCTCCTCTCCCTCTCTCTAGTGTATAACCTACATCTATATCCTCCTCTCCCTCTCTCTAGTGTATAACCTACATCTATACCCTCCTCTCTCTAGTGTATAACCTACATCTATACCCTCCTCTCCCTCTCTCTAGAGTATAACCTACATCTATACCCTCCTCTCCCTCTCTCTAGTGTATAACCTACATCTATATCCTCCTCTCCCTCTCTCTAGTGTATAATCTACATCTATACCCTCCTCTCTCTAGAGTATAACCTACATCTATACCCTCCTCTCCCTCTCTCTAGTGTATAACCTACATCTATACCCTCCTCTCTCTAGTGTATAACCTACATCTATACCCTCCTCTCCCTCTCTCTAGTGTATAACCTACATCTATACCCTCCTCTCTCTAGTGTATAACCTACATCTATACCCTCATCTCCCTCATTCTAGAGTATAACCTACATCTATACCCTCATCTCCCTCTCTCTAGAGTATAACCTACATCTATATCCTCCTCTCCCTCTCTAGTGTATAACCTACATCTATACCCTCCTCTCTCTAGTGTATAACCTACATCTATACCCTCCTCTCCCTCTCTCTAGTGTATAACCTACATCTATACCCTCCTCTCTCTAGTGTATAACCTACATCTATACCCTCCTCTCCCTCTCTCTAGTGTATAACCTACATCTATACCCTCCTCTCTCTAGTGTATAACCTACATCTATACCCTCCTCTCCCTCTCTCTAGTGTATAACCTATATCTATATCCTCCTCTCCCTCTCTCTAGTGTATAACCTACATCTATACCCTCCTCTCCCTCTCTAGTGTATAACCTACATCTATACCCTCCTCTCTCTAGTGTATAACCTACATCTATACCCTCCTCTCCCTCTCTCTAGTGTATAACCTACATCTATATCCTCCTCTCCCTCTCTCTAGTGTATAACCTACATCTATACCCTCCTTTCCCTCTCTCTAGTGTATAACCTACATCTATACCCTCCTCTCTCTAGTGTATAACCTACATCTATAGCCTCCTCTCCCTCTCTCTAGTGTATAACCTACATCTATACCCTCCTCTCCCTCTCTCTAGTGTATAACCTACATCTATATCCTCCTCTCCCTCTCTCTAGTGTATAACCTACATCTATATCCACCTCTCCCTCTCTCTAGTGTATAACCAACATCTATACCCTCCTCTCTCTAGTGTATAACCTACATCTATACCCTCCTCTCTCTAGTGTATAACCTACATCTATACCCTCCTCTCTCTAGTGTATAACCTACATCTATACCCTCCTCTCTCTAGTGTATAACCTACATCTATACCCTCCTCTCTCTAGTGTATAACCTACATCTATACCCTCCTCTCCCTCTCTCTAGTGTATAATCTACATCTATACCCTCCTCTCTCTAGCGCATAACCTACATCTATACCCGCCTCTCTCTAGTGTATAACCTACATCTATACCCTCCTCTACCTCTCTCTAGTGTATAACCTACATCTATATCCTCCTCTCCCTCTCTCTAGTGTATAACCTACATCTATATCCTCCTCTCCCTCTCTCTAGTGTATAACCTACATCTATACCCTCCTCTCTCTAGTGTATAACCTACATCTATACCCTCCTCTCTCTAGTGTATAACCTACATCTATACCCTCCTCTCTCTAGTGTATAACCTACATCTATATCCTCCTCTACCTCTCTAGTGTACAACCTACATCTATACCCTCCTCTCCCTCTCTCTAGTGTATAACCTACATCTACATCCTCCTTTCTCTAGTGTATAACCTACATCTATACCCTCCTCTCCCTCTCTCTAGTTTATAACCTACATCTATACCCTCCTCTCCCTAGTGTATAACCTACATCTATACCCTCCTCTCTCTAGTTTATAACCTACATCTATACCCTCCTCTCCCTAGTGTATAACCTACATCTATACCCTTCTCTCCAACTCTCTAATTTTTAATCTATATCTATACCCTCCTCTCCCTAGTGTATAACCTACATCTATATCATCTCTCCCTCTCTCTAGTGTATAACCTACATCTATATAATCTCTCTCCCTCTCTAGTGTATAACCTACATCTATACCCTCCTCTCCCTCTCTCTAGTGTATAACCTACATCTATATCATCTCTCCCTCTCTCTAGTGTATAACCTACATCTCTACTGTGTTCTTCACAGAGACGGTCTCAGGTAATCAGTGTAGTGTGGTCAAGGTCATTCTGTCTCTGTACAGTGTGAAATCAATCAGACACTTAAACTGCTCCTGTTTCTCTGGGGTTCTCTCCTCTCTCTCTCTCTCTCTCCTCCACACATCCCTCTCTCTCTATCTCTCCCTCTGTTTCTTCCTACCTACCTACCTCTCTCTAACAGACCTCCACTCTAACAGACCTCCACTCTACCACTAACAGACCTCCACTCTACCACTAACAGACCTCCACTCTACCAATAACAGACCTCCACTCTACCACTAACAGACCCAGAGCAGAAACTCACTGTTCTCTGTCTTCCTACATACCTCTCTCTAACATACCTCCACTCTACCACTAACAGACCTCCACTCTACCACTGACAGACCTCCACTCTACCACTAACAGACCCAGAGCAGAAACTCACTGTTCTCTGTCTTCCTACCTACCTCTCTCTAACAGACATCCACTCTACCACTAACAGACCTCCACTCTACCACTAACAGACCTCCACTCTACCACTAACAGACCTCCACTCTACCACTAACAGACCTCCACTCTACCACTAACAGACCCAGAGCAGAAACTCACTGTTCTCAGACAGCTCCAGTATGTAGTGTAGAAGACCTCCACTCTACCACTAACAGACCTCCCCTCTACCACTAACAGACCTCCACTCTACCACTAACAGACCTCCACTCTACCACTAACAGACCCAGAGCAGAAACTCACTGTTCTCAGACAGCTCCAGTATGTAGTGTAGAAGACCTCCCCTCTACCACTAACAGACCTTCCCTCTACCACTAACAGACCTCCACTCTACCACTAACAGACCTCCACTCTACCACTAACAGACCTCCACTCTACCACTAACAGACCCAGAGCAGAAACTCACTGTTCTCAGACAGCTCCAGTATGTAGTGTAGAAGACCTCCCCTCTACCACTAACAGACCTCCCCTCTACCACTAACAGACCTCCACTCTACCACTAACAGACCCAGAGCAGAAACTCACTGTTCTCAGACAGCTCCAGTATGTAGTGTAGAAGACCTCCCCTCTACCACTAACAGACCTCCCCTCTACCACTAGAAGACCTCCACTCTACCACTAACAGACCTCCACTCTACCACTAACAGACCCAGAGCAGAAACTCACTGTTCTCAGACAGCTCCAGTATGTAGTGTAGAAGACCTCCCCTCTACCACTAACAGACCTCCCCTCTACCACTAACAGACCTCCACTCTACCACTAACAGACCTCCACTCTACCACTAACAGACCCAGAGCAGAAACTCACTGTTCTCAGACAGCTCCAGTATGTAGTGTAGAAGACCTCCCCTCTACCACTAACAGACCTCCCCTCTACCACTAACAGACCTCCACTCTACCACTAACAGACCTCCCCTCTACCACTAACAGACCTCCACTCTACCACTAACAGACCTCCACTCTACCACTAACAGACCTCCACTCTACCACTAACAGACCCAGAGCAGAAACTCACTGTTCTCAGACAGCTCCAGTATGTAGTGTAGAAGACCTCCCCTCTACCACTAACAGACCTTCCCTCTACCACTAACAGACCTCCACTCTACCACTAACAGACCTCCACTCTACCACTAACAGACCCAGAGCAGAAACTCACTGTTCTCAGACAGCTCCAGTATGTAGTGTAGAAGACCTCCCCTCTACCACTAACAGACCTCCCCTCTACCACTAACAGACCTCCCCTCTACCACTAACAGACCTCCCCTCTACCACTAACAGACCCAGAGCAGAAACTCACTGTTCTCAGACAGCTCCAGTATGTAGTGTAGAAGACCTCCCCTCTACCACTAACAGACCTCCCCTCTACCACTAACAGACCTCCACTCTACCACTAACAGACCTCCACTCTACCACTAACAGACCTCCACTCTACCACTAACAGACCTCCCCTCTACCACTAACAGACCTCCCCTCTACCACTAACAGACCTCCACTCTACCACTAACAGACCCAGAGCAGAAACTCACTGTTCTCAGACAGCTCCAGTATGTAGTGTAGAAGACCTCCCCTCTACCACTAACAGACCTCCCCTCTACCACTAACAGACCTCCCCTCTACCACTAACAGACCTCCACTCTACCACTAACAGACCTCCCCTCTACCACTAACAGACCTCCCCTCTACCACTAACAGACCTCCACTCTACCACTAACAGACCTCCCCTCTACCACTAACAGACCTCCCCTCTACCACTAACATACCTCCCCTCTACCACTAACAGACCTCCCCTCTACTACTAACAGACCTCCACTCTACCACTAACAGACCCAGAGCAGAAACTCACTGTTCTCAGACAGCTCCAGTATGTAGTGTAGAAGACCTCCCCTCTACCACTAACAGACCTCCCCTCTACCACTAACAGACCTCCACTCTACCACTAACAGACCTCCACTCTACCACTAACAGACCTCCACTCTACCACTAACAGACCTCCACTCTACCTCTAACAGACCTCCACTCTACCACTAACAGACCCAGAGCAGAAACTCACTGTTCTCAGACAGCTCCAGTATGTAGTGTAGAAGACCTCCCCTCTACCACTAACAGACCTCCACTCTACCACTAACAGACCTCCCCTCTACCACTAACAGACCTCCACTCTACCACTAACAGACCCAGAGCAGAAACTCACTGTTCTCAGACAGCTCCAGTATGTAGTGTAGAAGACCTCCCCTCTACCACTAACAGACCTTCCCTCTACCACTAACAGACCTCCACTCTACCACTAACAGACCTCCCCTCTACCACTAACAGACCTCCACTCTACCACTAACAGACCCAGAGCAGAAACTCACTGTTCTCAGACAGCTCCAGTATGTAGTGTAGAAGACCTCCCCTCTACCACTAACAGACCTCCCCTCTACCACTAACAGACCCAGAGCAGAAACTCACTGTTCTCAGACAGCTCCAGTATGTAGTGTAGAAGACCTCCCCTCTACCACTAACAGACCTCCACTCTACCACTAACAGACCTCCCCTCTACCACTAACAGACCTCCACTCTACCACTAACAGACCCAGAGCAGAAACTCACTGTTCTCAGACAGCTCCAGTATGTAGTGTAGAAGACCTCCCCTCTACCACTAACAGACCTCCCCTCTACCACTAACAGACCTCCACTCTACCACTAACAGACCTCCACTCTACCACTAACAGACCCAGAGCAGAAACTCACTGTTCTCAGACAGCTCCAGTATGTAGTGTAGAAGACCTCCCCTCTACCACTAACAGACCTCCCCTCTACCACTAACAGACCTCCCCTCTACCACTAACAGACCTCCACTCTACCACTAACAGACCTCCACTCTACCACTAACAGACCCAGAGCAGAAACTCACTGTTCTCAGACAGCTCCAGTATGTAGTGTAGAAGACCTCCCCTCTACCACTAACAGACCTTCCCTCTACCACTAACAGACCTCCACTCTACCACTAACAGACCTCCACTCTACCACTAACAGACCCAGAGTAGAAACTCACTGTTCTCAGACAGCTCCAGTATGTAGTGTAGAAGACCTCCCCTCTACCACTAACAGACCTCCCCTCTACCACTAACAGACCTCCACTCTACCACTAACAGACCCAGAGCAGAAACTCACTGTTCTCAGACAGCTCCAGTATGTAGTGTAGAAGACCTCCCCTCTACCACTAACAGACCTCCACTCTACCACTAACAGACCGCCACTCTACCACTAACAGACCTCCCCTCTACCACTAACAGACCCAGAGCAGAAACTCACTGTTCTCAGACAGCTCCAGTATGTAGTGTAGAAGACCTCCCCTCTACCACTAACAGACCTCCCCTCTACCACTAACAGACCTCCCCTCTACCACTAACAGACCTCCACTCTACCACTAACAGACCTCCACTCTACCACTAACAGACCTCCCCTCTACCACTAACAGACCCAGAGCAGAAACTCACTGTTCTCAGACAGCTCCTGTATGTAGTGTAGAAGACCTCCCCTCTACCACTAACAGACCTCCCCTCTACCACTAACAGACCTCCACTCTACCACTAACAGACCTCCACTCTACCACTAACAGACCTCCCCTCTACCACTAACAGACCTCCCCTCTACCACTAACAGACCTCCCCTCTACCACTAACAGACCCAGAGCAGAAACTCACTGTTCTCAGACAGCTCCAGTATGTAGTGTAGAAGACCTCCCCTCTACCACTAACAGACCTCCACTCTACCACTAACAGACCTCCACTCTACCACTAACAGACCTCCCCTCTACCACTAACAGACCCAGAGCAGAAACTCACTGTTCTCAGACAGCTCCAGTATGTAGTGTAGAAGACCTCCCCTCTACCACTAACAGACCTCCCCTCTACCACTAACAGACCCAGAGCAGAAACTCACTGTTCTCAGACAGCTCCAGTATGTAGTGTAGAAGACCTCCCCTCTACCACTAACAGACCTCCCCTCTACCACTAACAGACCTCCACTCTACCACTAACAGACCCAGAGCAGAAACTCACTGTTCTCAGACAGCTCCAGTATGTAGTGTAGAAGAGGAGAGTTTCCATCGAAGGGTCTGACCCAGGAGAGAAGAACTGAACGGCTGTCTGAATCATTCAGAGACACAGACAGAGACCTGGGGGAGTGGGGGAGCTCACTGTGGGACAGGAGGGGGAGAGGGGGAGGGGAGAGAGGGGATGAGAGGGAGGTGGAGGGAGGGAGAGAGAGAGGGAGGGAGAGAGGGGAGGGAGAGAGGGGATGAGAGGGCGGTGGAGGGAGGTAGAGAGAGAGGGAGGGAGAGAGGGGATGAGAGGGAGGTGGAGGAAGGTAGAGAGAGAGGGAGGGAGAGAGGGGAGGGAGAGAGGGGGTGAGAGGGAGGTAGAGAGAGAGGGAGGGAGAGAGAGGAGGGAGAGAGGGGATGAGAGGGAGGTGGAGGGAGAGGGAGGGAGAGAGGGGATGCGAGGGAGGTAGAGAGAGAGGGAGGGAGAGAGAGGAGGGAGAGAGGGGATGAGAGGGAGGTGGAGGGAGAGGGAGGGAGAGAGAGGAGGGAGAGAGGGGATGAGAGGGAGGTGGAGGGAGAGGGAGGGAGAGAGAGGAGGGAGAGAGGGGATGAGAGGGAGGTGGAGGGAGAGGGAGGGAGAGAGGGGATGCGAGGGAGGTAGAGAGAGAGGGAGGGAGAGAGAGGAGGGAGAGAGGGGATGAGAGGGAGGTGGAGGGAGAGGGAGGGAGAGAGAGGAGGGAGAGAGGGGATGAGAGGGAGGTGGAGGGAGAGGGAGGGAGAGAGAGGAGGGAGAGAGGGGATGAGAGGGAGGTGGAGGGAGAGGGAGGGAGAGAGGGGAGGGAGAGAGGGGATGAGAGGGAGGTAGAGAGGGGATGAGAGGGAGGTAGAGAGAGAGGAGGGAGAGAGGGGATGAGAGGGAGGTAGAGAGAGAGGGAGGGAGAGGGAGGGAGAGAGGGGAGGGAGGTAGAGAGAGAGGAGGGAGAGAGGGGATGAGAGGGAGGTAGAGAGAGAGGATGGAGAGAGGGACAGAGAGATGGAGAGAGGGACAGAGAGATGGAGAGAGGGACAGAGAGATGGAGACCATTAACCATTTGTACGTCGTTACAACACTGTATATATATATATATATAATATGCCATTTGTAATGTCTTTATTGTTTTGAAACTTCTGTATGTGTAATGTTTACTGTTAATTTGTATTGTTTATTTCACTTTTGTATATTATCTACCTCACTTGCTTTGGCAATGTTAACACATGTTTCCCATGCCAATAAAGCCCTTAAATTGAATTGAGATGGAGAGAGAGACAAAGACAGAGAGATGGAGAGAGAGAGCGAGAGATGGACATTGAGACAACGATGGAGAGAGAGACAGAGATGGAGAGAGGGACAGAGAGATGGAGAGAGAGACAGATAAATGGAGAGAGGGACAGAGAGATGGAGAGAGAGACAGATAAATGGAGAGAGGGACAAGGAGATGGATAGAGAGATTGAATAATAGAGTGATAGATAAAATTAACTCTTCTCACCCTGTTCTCAACACCTCTATTCTCATCCCCCTCTCCTCTCCTCCTCCTGTCCTCTCCTCTCCCCCCTCTCTTCCTCCTGTCCTCTCCTCTCCTCTCCTCTCCTCTCCTCTCCTCTCCTCTCCTCTCCTCTCCTCTCCTCCTTCTCTCCTCTCCTCCCCTCTCCTCTTCTTTTCCCCTTTACTCTCCTCCTCCTTCTCCTCCTCCTCTCCCCTCCCCTCCCCTCCACCTCTCCTTTACTCTCCTCCCCATCTCCTCTCCTCTTATCCCCCTCACCTCTCCTCTCCTCTCCTACTCCTTCTCTCCTCTCCTCTCCTCTCCTCTCCTCTCCTCTCCTCTCCTCTCCTCTCCTCTCCTCCTCCTTCTCATCCCCATCTCCTCTCATCCCCATCTCCTCTCCTCTTATCCCCCTCTCCTCTCCTCTCCTCTTCTCTCATCTCCTCTCCTCTCCTCCTCCTTTTCCTCCCCTCTCCTCTCATACTCATCTCCTCTCCTCTTCTCTCTTCTCCACTTATCCCCCTCTCCTCTCCTCTTATCCCCTCCCCTCTCCTCTCATCCCCCTCTCCTCTCCTCTCCCTCTCCTCTCGTCTCCTCGTCTCCTCTTCTCTCCTCCCCCTCTCCTGTTTCTCCCTAAGCTTTGAGACACTATTGCATATGGTGGAGGCATGCGTGAACACACAAATGGAGGGGCGAGGCCTGAGGGGAAGGGGTGGGAATGTGGGATTCAGAGTGTGGCAGTTTGAAGTCCCAAGTTATGTGTGTGTGTGTAACTCACATGACTTCGAGGCGTGCGGAGCGTGATTGGTTCCCGGCCTGTGATGTCACAGTGCAGGTATAGTCTCCTATGTCGCCTGACCAAGTCTGGCTGATGGTCAGAGAACCAGACAATATAGACACTCTGCCCCCGCTGGGCTGGAGGGGTACTGCTCCACGCTGCCACTGGAAACTACAGAGATACAGAACCATGTTAACATACAGACACTCTGCCCCCGCTGGGCTGGAGGGGTACTGCACCACACTGGAAACTACAGAGATACAGAACCATGTTAACACACACACACACCCTCCCCTACCTGATGTTAACACACACACACCCTTCCCTACCTGATGTTAACACACACACACCCTCCCCTACCTGATGTTAACACACACACACCCTCCCCTACCTGATGTTAACCTGTTAGAGCTCTAGGGGCGCTATTTCATTTTTGGATAAAAAACGTTCCCGTTTTAAGCGCGATATTTTGTCACGAAAAGATGCTCGACTATGCATATTCTTTTTTTTATTCAGTTTTGGAAAGAAAACACTCTGAAGTTTCAGAATCTGCAAAGATTTTGTCTGTAAGTGCCCCAGAACTCATTCTACAGGCGAAACCAAGATGATGCATCACCCAGGAATTAGCAGAATTTCTGAAGCTCTGTTTTCCATTCTCTCCTTATATGGCTGTGATTGTGCAACGAATGAGCCTACACTTTCTGTCGTTCGCCCAAGGTCTTAGCAGCATTGTGACGTATTTGTAGGCATATCATTGGAAGATTGACCATAAGAGACTACATTTTCCAAGTGTCCGCCTGGTGTCCTGCGTCGAATTCGGTGCGCAATTGCCAGCTGCTTCTACTTTACCATTTGATTCAGGGGAGAAAGCATGTGTCCAAGAACGATGTATCAATGAAGAGATATGTGAAAAACTGTTATGGTGAGTGAATGAGGACCCAAAAGCGAACTAACTTAAACAGAGCTTCTTTAATAACCAAACATAGGTAGGCTCAGATAGACCGGCAGATTCCGACAGGACAGGACAAGGTTACAGCAAACATGACGATAGTCTGGCTCAGGCATGAAACACAAACAAGAATCCGACAAGGACAGGAACAGAAACAGAGAGAGATATAGGGACCTAATCAGAGGGAAAAAAGGGAACAGGTGGGAAACGGGGTGAATGGGTAGTTAGAGGAGACAAGGAACAGCTGGGAGAAAGCGGGGGAGAAAAGGTAACCTAACAACGACCAGCAGAGGGAGACAGGGTGAAGGGAAAGGACAGAGACAAGACACAACATGACAGTACCCCCCCACTCACCGAGCGCCTCCTGGCGCACTCGAGGAGGAAACCTGGCGGCAACGGAGGAAATCCTCGATCAGCGCACGGTCCAGCACGTCCCGAGAGGGAACCCAACTCCTCTCCTCAGGACCGTACCCCTCCCAATCGACAAGGTACTGGTGACCACGGCCCCGAGGACGCATGTCCAAAATCCTGCGGACCCTGTAGATGGGTGCGCCCTCGACAAGGATGGGGGGGGGGGGGGGGGGGAGACGAGCGGGGGCGCGAAGAACGGGCTTAATACAGGAGACATGGAAGACCGGGTGGACGCGACGAAGGTATCGCGGAAGAAGAAGTCGAACTGCGACAGGATTAATGACCCGAGAAATACGGAACGGACCAATGAACCGCGGGGTCAACTTGCGAGAAGCCGTCTTAAGGGGAAGGTTCTGAGTGGAGAGCCAAACTCTCTGACCGCGACAATATCTAGGACTCTTAGTTCTACGCTTATTAGCAGCCCTCACAGTCTGCGCCCTATAACGGCAAAGTGCAGACCTGACCCTCTTCCAGGTGCGCTCGCAACGTTGGACAAAAGCCTGAGCGGAGGGGACGCTGGACTCGGCGAACTGAGATGAGAACAGCGGAGGCTGGTACCCGAGGCTACTCTGAAAAGGAGATAGCCCGGTCGCAGACGAAGGAAGCGAGTTGTGGGCGTATTCTGCCCAGGGGAGCTGTTCTGACCAAGACGCAGGGTTGCGAAAAGAAAGACTGCGTAAGATGCGACCAATAGTCTGATTGGCCCGTTCTGCTTGACCGTTAGACTGGGGGTGAAAGCCGGAAGAGAGACTGACGGAAGCCCCAATCAAACGGCAAAACTCCCTCCAAAATTGAGACGTGAATTGCGGACCTCTGTCCGAAACGACGTCTGACGGAAGGCCATGAATTCTGAAAACATTCTCGATGATGATTTGTGCCGTCTCTTTAGCAGAAGGAAGCTTAGCAAGGGGAATGAAATGAGCCGCCTTAGAGAACCTATCGACAACCGTAAGAATAACAGTCTTCCCCGCTGACGAAGGCAGTCCGGTGACAAAATCTAAGGCGATGTGAGACCACGGTCGAGAGGGGATAGGAAGCGGCCTGAGACGGCCGGCAGGAGGAGAGTTACCGGACTTAGTCTGCGCGCAGACCGAACAAGCAGCCACGAAACGACGCGTGTCATGCTCCCGGGTGGGCCACCAAAAACGCTGGCGAATGGAAGCAAGCGTACCCCGAACGCCAGGGTGGCCGGCTAACTTGGCAGAGTGAGCCCACTGAAGAACGGCCAGACGAGTAGGAACGGGAACGAAAAGAAGGTTCCTAGGACAAGCGCGCGGCGACGGAGTGTGAGTGAGCGCTTGTTTTACCTGCCTCTCAATTCCCCAGACAGTCAACCCGACAACACGCCCCTCAGGGAGAATCCCCTCGGGGTCAGTGGAGGCTACTGAAGAACTGAAGAGACGAGACAAAGCATCAGGCTTGGTGTTCTTAGAGCCCGGACGATAAGAAATCACAAACTCGAAACGAGCGAAAAACAGCGCCCAACGCGCCTGACGCGCATTAAGTCGTTTGGCAGAACGGATGTACTCAAGGTTCCTATGGTCAGTCCAAACGACAAAAGGAACGGTCGCCCCCTCCAACCACTGTCGCCATTCGCCTAGGGCTAACCGGATGGCGAGCAGTTCGCGGTTACCCACATCATAGTTACGTTCCGACGGCGACAGGCGATGAGAAAAATACGCGCATGGGTGGACCTTGTCGTCAGAGAGGGAGCGCTGAGAAAGAATGGCTCCCACGCCCACCTCTGACGCGTCAACCTCTACAACGAACTGTCTAGAGACGTCAGGTGTAACAAGGATAGGAGCGGATGTAAAACGATTCTTGAGGAGATCAAAAGCTCCCTGGGCGGAAACGGACCACTTAAAGCACGTCTTGACAGAAGTAAGGGCTGTGAGAGGAGCGGCCACCTGACCGAAATTACGGATGAAACGACGATAGAAGTTCGCGAAGCCGAGAAAGCGCTGCAGCTCGACGCGTGACTTAGGGACGGGCCAATCAATGACAGCTTGGACCTTAGCGGGATCCATCTTAATGCCTTCAGCGGAAATAACAGAACCGAGAAATGTGACGGAGGAGGCATGAAAAGTGCACTTCTCAGCCTTCACAAAAAGACAATTCTCTAAAAGGCGCTGGAGGACACGTCGAACGTGCTGAACATGAATCTGGAGTGACGGTGAAAAAATCAGGATATCGTCAAGGTAAACGAAAACAAAGATGTTCAGCATGTCTCTCAGGACATCATTGACTAATGCCTGAAAGACAGCTGGAGCGTTAGCGAGGCCGAAAGGAAGGACCCGGTATTCAAAGTGCCCTAACGGAGTGTTAAACGCCGTCTTCCACTCGTCCCCCTCCCTGATGCGCACGAGATGGTAAGCGTTACGAAGGTCCAACTTAGTGAAAAACCTGGCTCCCTGCAGGATCTCAAAGGCTGAAGACATAAGAGGAAGCGGATAACGATTCTTCACTGTTATGTCATTCAGCCCTCGATAATCTATGCAGGGGCGCAGAGACCCGTCCTTCTTCTTGACAAAAAAAAACCCCGCTCCGGCGGGAGAGGAGGAGGGGACTATGGTACCGGCGTCAAGAGCTACAGACAAATAATCTTCGAGAGCCTTACGTTCGGGAGCCGACAGAGAGTATAGTCTACCCCGGGGGGGGGTGGTTCCCGGAAGGAGATCAATACTACAATCATACGACCGGTGTGGAGGAAGAGAGGTGGCCCTGGACCGACTGAACACCGTGCGCAGATCGTGATATTCCTCCGGCACCCCTGTCAAATCACCAGGCTCCTCCTGTGAAGAAGAGACAGAGGAAACAGGAGGGATAGCAGACATTAAACATTTCACATGACAAGAGACGTTCCAGGAGAGGATAGAATTACTAGACCAATTAATGGAAGGATTATGACAAACTAGCCAGGGATGGCCCAAAACAACAGGTGTAAAAGGTGAACGAAAAATCAAAAAAGAAATGGTTTCGCTATGATTACCAGAAACAGTGAGGGTTAAAGGTAGCGTCTCACGCTGAATCCTGGGGAGAGGACTACCATCCAGGGCGAACAAGGCCGTGGACTCCCTTAACTGTCTGAGAGGAATGTCATGTTCCCGAGCCCAGGTCTCGTCCATAAAACAGCCCTCCGCCCCAGAGTCTATTAAGGCACTGCAGGAAGCTGACGAACCGGTCCAGCGTAGATGGACCGACAAGGTAGTGCAGGATCTTGAAGGAGAGACAGGAGTAGTAGCGCTCACCAGTAGCCCTCCGCTTACTGATGAGCTCTGGCTTTTACTGGACATGAAGTGACAAAATGACCAGCAGAACCGCAATAGAGACAGAGGCGGTTGGTGATTCTCCGTTCCCTCTCCTTAGTCGAGATGCGGATACCTCCCAGCTGCATAGGCTCAGCTCCCGAGCCGGCAGAGGAAGATGGTAGTGATGCGGAGAGGGGGGCAACGGAGAACGCGAGCTCCTTTCCACGAGCTCGGTGACGCAGATCAACCCGTCGCTCAATGCGAATAGCGAGTTCAATCAGGAAATCCACGCTGGAAGGGACCTCCCGGGAGAGAATCTCATCCTTTACCTCTGCGCGGAGACCCTCCAGAAAACGAGCGAGCAAAGCCGGCTCGTTCCAGCCACTGGAGGCAGCAAGAGTGCGAAACTCAATAGAGTAGTCTGTTATGGATCGATTACCTTGACATAGGGAAGACAGGGCCCTGGAAGCCTCCTCCCCAAAAACAGATCGATCAAAAACCCGTATCATCTCCTCCTTAAAGTCCTGATACTGGTTAGTACACTCAGCCCTTGCCTCCCAGATTGCCGTGCCCCACTCACGAGCCCGTCCAATAAGGAGAGATATGACGTAGGCGACACGAGCAGTGCTCCTGGAGTAAGTGTTGGGCTGGAGAGAAAACACAATATCACACTGGGTGAGGAACGAGCGGCATTCAGTGGGCTCCCCAGAGTAACACGGCGGGTTATTGATTCTGGGCTCCGGAGATTCGAAAGCCCTGGAAGTGGCCGGTGGATCGAGGCGGAGATGGTGAACCTGTTCTGTGAGGTTGGAGACTTGGGTGGCCAGGGTCTCAACGGCATGTCGAGCAGCAGACACTTCCTGCTCGTGTCTGCCTAGCATCGCTCCCTGGATCCCGACGGCTGAGTGGAGAGGATCCGAAGTCGCTGGGTCCATTCTTGGTCGGATTCTTCTGTTATGGTGAGTGAATGAGGACCCAAAAGCGAACTAACTTAAACAGAGCTTCTTTAATAACCAAACATAGGTAGGCTCAGATAGACCGGCAGATTCCGACAGGACAGGACAAGGTTACAGCAAACATGACGATAGTCTGGCTCAGGCATGAAACACAAACAAGAATCCGACAAGGACAGGAACAGAAACAGAGAGAGATATAGGGACCTAATCAGAGGGAAAAAAGGGAACAGGTGGGAAACGGGGTGAATGGGTAGTTAGAGGAGACAAGGAACAGCTGGGAGAAAGCGGGGGAGAAAAGGTAACCTAACAACGACCAGCAGAGGGAGACAGGGTGAAGGGAAAGGACAGAGACAAGACACAACATGACAAAAACACCTTGATGAATGATTCTAAACAACGTTTGCCATGTTTTCAGTCGATATTATGGAGTTAATTTGGAAAAAAGTTTGCGTTTTGAGGACTGAATTTATGGATTTTTTTTGGTAGCCAAATGTGATGTATAAAACGGAGCTATTTCTAATACACAAGGAATCTTTTTGGAAAAACTGAGCATCTGCTATCTAACTGAGAGTATCCTCATTGAAAACATCAGAAGTTCTTCAAAGGTAAATGATTTTATTTGAAGGCTTTTATGTTTTTGTTAATGTTGCGTGCTGGATGCTAACGCTAATGCTAACGCTAAATGCTAACGCGAAATGCTAACTCTAGCTAGCTACTTTTACACAAATGATTGTTTTCCTATGGTTGAGAAGCATATTTTGAAAATCTGAGATGACAGTGTTGTTTACAAAAGGCTAAGCTTGAGAGATGGCATATTTATTTCATTTCATTTGCGATTTTCATAAATAGTTAACGTTGTGTTATGCTAATGAGCTTGCTGATAGATTTACACAATCCTGGATACAGGGGTTTTTTCATAGCTAAACGTGACGCAGAAAACGGAGCGATTTGTCCTAAACAAATAATCTTTCAGGAAAAACTGAACATTTGCTATCTGAGAGTCTCCTCATTGAAAACATCTGAAGTTCTTCAAAGGTAAATGATTTTTTTGAATGCTTTTCTGTTTTTTTGTGTAAATGTTGCCAGCTGAATGCTAATGCTAAATGCTACGTTAGCCATCAATACTGTTACACAAATGCTTGTTTTGCAATGGTTGAGAAGCATATTTTGAAAATCTGAGATGACAGTGTTGTTAACAAAAGGCTAAGCTTGAGAGCTAGCATATTTATTTCATTTCATTTGCGATTTTCATGAATAGTTAACGTTGCGTTATGGTAATGAGCTTGAGTCTGTATTCACGATCCCGGATCCGGGATGGGGAGATCAGAAAGGTTAACACACACACACCCTCCCCTACCTGATGTTAACACACACACACCCTCCCCTACCTGATGTTAACACACACACACCCTCCCCTACCTGATGTTGACCCTGGGGTCGTGTGTAGCGCTACAGTCCAGGGTTGCCGTGGTTCCCTTGATGACCCTCTGGTCCACCGGCGGGACGGAGATAAATGTACGAACTGCAGAGAGAGGTCAGAGGTTAAGGGGTAGAACATAGAAGATATCACACCTCATTTTCAGTGTTTATTCCAACTCTCTTCATTCTCCATACATTTCTCCCATAGGGACGGCTGAACCAACCAGAGGTCACTTAGACTATTATTACTATTAGAGAGGAGAGGATGTTTCTAAACTTGTATCTGATCCAAACCAAACTGGACACAACCAGCCAATCATCAGCGGACCACACAACCAGCCAATCATCAGCTGACCACACAACCAGCCAATCATCAGCTGACCACACAACCAGCCAATCATCAGCTGATCACACAACCAGCCAATCATCAGCTGACCACACAACCAGCCAATCATCAGCTGACCACACAACCAGCCAATCATCAGCTGACCACACAACCAGCCAATCATCAGCTGATCACACAACCAGCCAATCATCAGCTGACCACACAACCAGCCAATCATCAGCTGACCACACAACCAGCCAATCATCAGCTGACCACACAACCAGCCAATCATCAGCTGACCACACAACCAGCCAATCATCAGCTGACAACACAACCAGCCAATCATCAGCTGATCACACAACCAGCCAATCATCAGCTGATCACACAACCAGCCAATCATCAGCTGACCACACAACCAGCCAATCATCAGCTGACCACACAACCAGCCAATCATCAGCTGACCACACAACCAGCCAATCATCAGCTGACCACACAACCAGCCAATCATCAGCTGACCACACAACCAGCCAATCATCAGCTGACCACACAACCAGCCAATCATCAGCTGACCACACAACCAGCCAATCATCAGCTGATCACACAACCAGCCAATCATCAGCTGACCACACAACCAGCCAATCATCAGCTGATCACACAACCAGCCAATCATCAGCTGATCACACAACCAGCCAATCATCAGCTGACCACACAACCAGCCAATCATCAGCTGACCACACAACCAGCCAATCATCAGCTGACCACACAACCAGCCAATCATCAGCTGATCACACAACCAGCCAATCATCAGCTGACCACACAACCAGCCAATCATCAGCTGACCACACAACCAGCCAATCATCAGCTGACCACACAACCAGCCAATCATCAGCTGACCACACAACCAGCCAATCATCAGCTGATCACACAACCAGCCAATCATCAGCTGACCACACAACCAGCCAATCATTGGCTGACCACTCAACCAGCCAATCATCAGCTGACCACACAACCAGCCAATC